>NC_067224.1:9772500-9912500 GCF_019924925.1 Ctenopharyngodon idella | reverse complement strand
AAATATCTGTCTGCTATCTTAAACATCTCAGCATTTTTGCATGTCCTGACCACGACATGAAACTTACTAACGTCCCAGCTACATCAAAGCTTTAGTGATACTGTTTTAAAGACCTTGCCATGATAGCATATTAATAATTCCCTTTGAATTTGCTGCATTTCTGCACCATCTCAAGATCAAAAGTGTGGCAGAGTGAAATGCTGACTTGTATCTGTAAGGGCTTCCCCACTCATTCAACGTGTTTTTTTTATTTTTTTTCCCTTTCCTTTTTTTTTCAACATGAGTTTCTGATGGAAAAGGTTGACCGGATCTACCATCTGCTATTCACCCCAAGGACAGTGGTGCTGAGACCCCCGGTCAAGAGGAGCAATGTTTACATTAAGATTTATGATAAGATGAATGCTTTAACTTTAGAGACAAAGCAAGCAGAGTGACTCGCTCTTTACAATGGCAAGGGAAATCTGCACCATTTCCTGCTTTAGACTCTGCAGTGTTTACAAAATGAATAATAAGCCACAATAATCTACCAGCATTAAAGGGATAGTTCAGCGAAAAAGAAATTTACTCTCCCTTGTTGATACAAATGACCAAATAGAGCAGAAAATGTAGCAAAAATATAGCAAAATGCTTAACCAGCTCTTTTCCATACAATGAAAATGGATGATAATTTTCACTGATAAATAGAAAAATAATATGTCTTCAGTCCAAGTCTTCAGTCATATTATAGTTTTTTTTTTGTAATGAACAGACTGAAATTTATGTAATTCACTGAAAATGTTCCTCTCTTTGGTAGATTACAAATTTCATTGTGCTGGTGCATTTCCGAAGACGTCATCAGGGCACATTGTGCCAGGTTTGGCGACAAACAATTTGTTCTTCAAATGGAGCAAGCACAAATGAGATTTTAGAGCTACAGTACAGGAAGATGGGATGATTTTCATTGAATAAGAATGATTCTGAAGAATGATAAAAAACAAACAAAAAAAAAACCAACAACAACAAAAAAAAAAAACACAGTTAATTGGTTTAGAGAAAATTTCCGTACTATATACAGTGAATAACTGTAATAGATTTACGGTAAAATACCATTAAATTTACAGTTTTTGGAAGTGAAATATAACAAGTCATTGTATAATTTACAGTGAAAAAAACATAAATTGACATTCCCACAATTCCCTGCGTGACACTTCACATTTGATGTATTTTCGTTGAAATAAATGTTTCTTCTTAGTTTTTCTTAGTTTTTTTTAATCAGTTATGTACATTAAGGTTTTATGTTACATCTAATGTTGTTAAATTAATGTTTATTGCATTTTTAAAATTTCTTGTCTGTTACCATGGTAGTGTTTAATGTTGTTGTGTGAATGACACTGTGTGCACCTTCTATATATTAGCATTGTCCTTCTCAGCTTTTGGAAAAGCTGTTTGTGATGAACTTTGACTCATCATGTGACTCTCATCACCACTGTGTTTGGTGGTTGTCAGTGTATTACAAAGGTACAAAACAGGTATTAGTAGGCTACTTCATAGGTTGATAAATTATAAAATTATCAGTTAAAGAAATACAGGTTTTTACCATAAATTTAACACAACTTTTGGTAACACGTTACAATAAGGTTCATTAGTTAAATGTTAGTTAATGTATTAACTAACATGAACTAACCATGAGCAATACATTTGTTACTGTATTTACTAACCTTCTTTAACATTAGTTAATGAAAATACAGTTGTTCATTGTTTGTTCATGTTAGTTCACAGTGCATTAACTAATGTTAACAAGATTTATAAAAAAAAAAAAAAAAAGATTAATAAATGCTGTATAAGTGCAGTTCATTATTAGTTCATGTTAACTAATGTAGTTAACTAATGTTAACTAAGAAACCTTATTGCAAAGTGTTACAGAACTTTTTTATAGTGTGTAATTATGAACCATAATTATTACAATATAAACCTTTAAATTATACGGTTTTGAACTGTAAAATAGACAGTAAAACTAAGTGCTGTCCAGTAAAACCTAAAACGGTGCTACCATATTTTTTTACGGTAAAGTTCTGGCAACCACATCTGCCGTTTTTTTACCATAAATTTTACAGGGATTTTTGTTTACAGTGTAAACATTATTACATATTTACATTTTTTTTTTGTCAAAATAATATTTTGCCCTTTTACCATTTTAAAGATAAATTTTAGATCCTTTAACTCTACCACCAAACCCAAACAAAACCATTTTATAGAGAATATATAAAATGTAATAGAAATGTGTATGAAAATTACAATTATAGTAACAGTATAACATTAAAAAGATTTTAAGCCACTAATCCCACTCCTACCTCTAAACCTACCCTTAAAATATGTACAGTTATAAAGAAAAACATAATAGACAGACAAGTGGAATCACAAAAAAAAAAAAAAAAAAAAAAAGTCAAAATCGGTACCAAAAGTCGTTCAAATGACAACGTGTTGCAGTTGCAGTCCTCTCTGGCGGTATATAATAGTTTTGTGCGCACTTTTAATACAAATGCATATCAACTGAAACTTGATATGCAACATTTGTTAAGAGCATTTGTTCATCTGCGATACATCTCTAAGATGTTCAATATCAACTGATAGTTGAGGTGTTTACAATTTAGACACAAATATGACAATAAAAATGGAAAGGCATGTATTCCAAATGATGCACCAAATGAATGTACCTGTGTTTACTGGAACAGTCTGAGCCTTATTGAATTACACAGTAAGTGTTGTTCAAAATCTAACCGATATCAGTGACATTAATGAAAATATCTTTATAAAACAGACAGATCCGATCCTTGAGTATGGTTGGCTGAGCTGTGTTCAAAGCCATTATAAAATACTCTATAAACTCATACCTGTTACCTCATTAGATCAGTGTTATGCGCCAACTCTGTTCTGCTTGTCAACCATTCTGCTAAATGTTGCTGAAGAACTAAATTGCTTGGTAGAAAATTATTATTTGTTATCAATAAAATATGAAATATCTCCCTACCATATTGTGCCCAGCAACACCTGTTAGCTGCTCTAAAATCACTGTAAACCATGGCTTCTTGGAGATTATTGCTTATTTTTATTGTCCAAAATGCATTGTTTTCTACAGTACATTACTGATTTAATGGAAAACAGTATGTTACTGTCAGAATTTGGCCATTTTTACAGCAATTTTTACATTGTACACAATTTATTGATCAATACACAGCATTTCTATGGCTTAGAAAATTCTCAAAATGACCAAGCTTAAGAAAACCATGGAGGTTAGGGGAGTGCTTACATTGTTTCTCCAGTAAAAAGGAAGAACTCAGCATTCAGCTGGAGTTTGTTTTGGTCAGGCAGCAGGTCTGGGGTCAGTGGTCAGGGTACAAGGATTGGGAAGTGCTGTGGAGGTCAATCCAGCTAATAATGTGGTCATGGCACTCAGAAATCCCTGAGGGCCACAGACCAGTGTTTTCAACATCTGTAAAGGTCAGCTGATATGACAGACTGAAGGAACATGCCTAGCTTCCCTTCATACCATCATATCTGTTGCCCTGCAATGATTTCTATTATTACTCCATTCTATGAAAGTCTGTAATTATATGGCATATCTAAAACACCGTAGAGAATGCAGTAAAACAAAGGGTGAAAGCGACAACTACAGCGAAAGCTTGTTTCTTTTCATTAATGTTTTAGTGACTTGTTTTTAGAGAGACTATCATCTCGGCACAGTCACAAACACAACACCCTGCCTTCCACTTCAAATATGATCATTTAACACACTGTAACAGTTAAGGTTTATCTGTTCAGTGATTCATACTGTATAAAAGAGGCGCTGTTAACTACTCAACCTAAATCTGCACTTCAAATGAACAACATTCAAAGTTTGTTTTGTTTAGTTAAATTCAAATTACATTCCTGTTTGCTACCTCAAGTCAAATTAAATTCATACTATTAGGTACATGTGCACTAATTAGTCACAGATGCTGAAAAGACTGGTTTAACTGGTTTGAAAACAATTGTCAAAAAATGTGTGAAAGCAGCAATAACCAGCAGCAAAATGACATGGTTGTAAGAGTGAAAGAGCTCAAGGTAGCAGCAGGATAGGACTTACAGTATTCTCACTTTCTTCATGTTGCATGATGTTTTAACTGACATAATTGTCGTGTGTGCGTGACTTTTAGGTTTAGGTTCAAATTTGTGCATTTCCAGATACTATAATTATCTGGCATTTTGTTTATCACTTTTTAAATAACTTTTTATCTTTTTTGCAGTTCACTTATATTGGTCTGTGCTGCGATTACAGGTATATTTATATTACAGGTCATTTTAATCAATATTATTTGATAAAAATGCACATATAATTTTACCAGAATAAAAAAAAAAAAAAAAAAAAAAAAAAAAAAAGACAAATATAACACTGTCACCTTGCAGGACACTGCTGCTACTGTTTGATATTATCATGTCAAAAACCCAAATATTTAACCAACATAAAACAATAATAAAAGGATATTGTAAATATCAAATATATGTAAATATAAGTAAGACATTAATGAGCTCAGATCTACATCATAGGATGTTAATTTAAAATTTAAAATTACAATGTAAATAAGATTTTGAATTTTAAAATATCTAATTCTATGCAGGACAAAAACAATGGATTATTTCCAAGCAAATTTAATTTAATCTTTATCAAGCACCAGTCAGAGAAAATGTAAATTTGTTGTACATTTAACCTTTACAAACTTTTTCTAGCCTGAGCACATTTGAGGCTTCCTGTACTCGTTTCTTTTCATTAGCACCTCTGAAGGTGAAAAGCACCTCAGCGTCACAATCTAATTTCAACATGTCTAAAGTCCGGCTCTATTTATGTCAGTCAGTCAGACCCACTTTTGCGATTTCTCTTCTTCTTCTTTTTTTTTTTTTTTTTTAAATTTCTCCACAAAGTCTAACTTACCTTCTACACTCCATGCAAGGCTATATCTCCATTTTTTCCCTCCCAATTTATGATTTGCCGGCAGTCTAAGAAGCGCATGTGAAGAAGTGTGTATTTACTGGCCAAGAGTCAGGCTCCCACTGCTAGATTAACACTATGTCAACCGAGCAGATAGGCAGCATATGGCACGCAGTGCATACAAATTTAACTTAGATGTGCTGATAACTTCCAAAAGAGCTGAACACACACTGAGCTGGACTGGTGGGCTTTTGATGTTGCCATGAATATAGAAAGAACTCAAAACTACACCACATATCAAAACAAACATGCTGTTGTTGTAGTATTAGTATTTTAGTTGAATCCAGCATCAGGATTTGCTAGCAAAAAATATTATATTTAATTGACCCACTTGGAATTGCAAAAATAATGACTTTCCCCAAACACTCTTCTATTGGTTGTTTAAAAAGATAGCCATGCCCAAAACTCTTGCATTTGGTTGACAGTATGTTGCTGTGTCAGTCTGGATAGGAATGCTCAGACAATGTCTACATTCACGCTATCAGTCCGAATCTGATTATGTGTGTATCCGACTGGAATCTGATCTAAAATTATTGACTGTCCACATTGTGTATCTCAACTGTTCAGATCTGATTTGCGTGTCCCATGCTGCTCTTACGTTTTCCGGGATATCTGCATTGGTTTCTATGGCAATGACAGTCATACGCTAAATACGACAGCAACAACCACAACATGGAGGGGTTTGCAATACAGATTTTGTCTTATTTACAACATGACAATGTGCAGTAGCCGTGCACTGGACTACTGAGGCAGTGGCAGAAATGTAAGAGGCTGGTATGCGTGGATTTATTCCGTTCTGTTGTCTTTGACGGTTTCAAAACTTGTCTATGTCATATTGTCATTTTCTGCTCGTCCGACACTTTGCAACAACACAACCTTGTTTCTGCAGCGACTTTCAGCATGTTTCTTATAACAACATCTGACGTTTACGTTTTATGAGGCATAAGAGTGTCACATAAACCATGCGAAATCCAGTTAGAGCGATCAGATTTCCAGAAATGGTATTTGAATGGGTTTTCAAACCACATATGAACGTAGCTCAAAATGAATTTGTAAAAATCGCATTTAATGTGATTTTTGGTTGTTCACACTTGCCAAATCTGATCGGATTTTAATCAGATATGCACAAAAATTGGATTTGGACTGACAGTCTGAACGTAGCTAAAATGCTCAGCAATGTTTTGAAAGCACCACAAGGTCAATGTTTTCTGCATATTACAATGGGATAGGAGGAAATATTTTAACACTGTTTTTTTGTTTTGTTTTTGAACAGTTGGTTTTGTTTCCAAAGCTTTAGTACATAACGGCACTTGCATCTATCTGTCGCGAATGTACTGCAAAAACTCTAAACAACCTGGGAGTCCAGCAGAAATGAGATATACATTCTCTGCTTGCAGTGGGTCAGTTACGCTTGTCAGGAAAGTGAGTGAAACACACATTTTTATCAAATCATACGTCATTAATGGTGGTTCACTTCCGCAATTTAGTACGATTTAGTTCATTTTAGCAGCGAACTGTACTGGAGTTCACATGAACCGTACCCCAGACCACCCTTTTTAAGCGAACTCGGGTATGGTTCGCAGGTGCGCACACAAGTTCAGAAGACAGAGCTTACGTCATCCAAGTGAATGGAACTCTGATGTCAGTCGACCCCAGGTGTGCACCAAAAGTGCTAGTGTGAAAGCACCCTTAAAAGATTTGACAGATCAACTCATGGCTCGATTGGACTCTTGTTGTGTCAAACGCGATAAGACATTTTGGTTTTATGTAAGTTGCCATCTTTGATATTATTTTGGTCACTGTCAGTATGGTTACTGGTAAGAGAATCCAGGCTTGACTAACGATGCACATTCATACACTGTATTCAAGAAGTTGCTGTGTGAATGGGACATTTACACGTAGCCATAGTGAATGCACAGTCTACTGTCCAGAGCATCAAAATAAAAAGCCAGATAGCTGATATATGTGAATCATGCAAATTAATATAGTGTGTAAAATGAGAATTGATTGATGTTTCAATATGGGAACAAACCTCCTTCATTAGACATTATCAATCACACTTATTGAATTCTGATATATCATCATACATCATGCTCAGCAAAGCACTCTTGTCTTTGAAAGAGTATATGAAATGAATATGAAATGAAAATTGAATATGAAAGCAAGATTTTTACCAAACAAACAACGTACGGTATATTCAGTGTGTATCACAACAGATATTTAGTGATTTTCCATAAATAGGTTTTTGTTGCACAGGCATTAAACACAAAAAACACAATCCATGTACTTCAAGATTGCCAAATAATTACTTTCATGCAAATTACATGTGCACATCTCATTAAAACTAAAACCCCGTATTTTTTTTTTTTTTATTAGACCAAGCCTAAATGTGAAGTGAAGCTCAATGCAACTAAATAAATGCAGGGAGAGGTGACCCCATGAGACTTCTGAACGCACACATTCACTGCAACTGTAATTACAAAGCTAATACAGCACCACTACTGTCTATTCATTCTAATTACCTGCCAGTATCAACAGCCCATTTCAATATGTTCTGCTGACAACAATATCCCAGTAGATCCTGGCAATCCTACAGGATACAGCCAATAGCTAAACAATATGTTTTAGTCTTTTTGAATTGCATTAATTCAATGCCATAATAGGCAGAACATTTGGGATGTAGTGAGAAAATATTGTCAATGCTTTGGAAAGTGAAAGATAGCCGATCACTTTATACTGAGATACATATTTAAACTGAGACTGTAACACTTAAATTGAATGGTCTTCCTGTTTATAAAAGGGCAATTCACACACTCAAAAAAAAAAATGATATAGTAAAACAAATCACTGATGAATGGTATATACACACACACCAAGAGTGAAAACGCATTCTGAATGAATACATGAAAATAATGACAGAATAAGATTTTTTTTTTTTAAAATGGATGGATAAATGAATGAATAAACAAATGTGATAAATAGTAAATAAAACAAAGGAATGATTGAAAAGAAAACACAAAAACAAATTAATAAGTGAATGAAAGCAAAAAATACAAGAATGAAAAGCAATGAGTGAATGAATAAAAACATTTGAGAATTAATTAAAAAAATACAAGAATGAATGCATGAATGAATGAATACACGAATGAATGAATGATCTATCTAGGGTGAAAAAGCCTTGCTCTGTTGTCAGACAAATACAAATCTTCCCAGGTGTAAATAGGTATATATTAAGTTAAAATAAACACAATGTTTCAATTCAAGACTTTGTGGCAAATATTCCCTCTTGGTGTGAGCAAGCCTTTAGATTTAAACTCCAACATAATTACATTCAAGTGAAAGCTCTCCCAAACACAATTAGAAGTGACGCTGTGTGTTTAGTGGGTCTCAGAACAATTGCCCTGCATGCTGCAGCTACCTTGATGTAACTGACATAAAGCAGCTAATTGACTCAACCTTCTCACCGACATCAACCTGTCTAAATTTAGCCATGTAACACACTCACTTTCACTGCTGTAGTGACAATTACAACATTAACTCAGTGACTTCAGGAAGTTCCCTAACATAAAAGACATAGTATCTCAGATTTATGAGATCATAGCCTGAGGCAGAGTGCAGAATAGCAGAGTGCAGAATAGTGCACTGACATGTATTTGACTGACAAATGAAAACACTGAAACCAACATGAAATCATACAGCGGAACACTGAATCTTGTCCTCAGGGCAAACAATCTTTTTTTTTTTTTTTTTTTTTTTTTGGTCATCAGCTGAGTGTACTAACAAGTGTCTCATTACATGCTTAAACAAAAAGGTAAGACTACAAGAGTCTCTATCTCTTGTCACTATTTCACAAAGAGCACTGAGATTAACAGCCAGTGGATGGAATACTAGTTAGTCCTGAGTCCATAAAATGGAAGTCAACAGTAACCAAAACCAACATTGATCAATATACCTTTTTTTGTTGTTCTGCAGAAGAAAGAGAGACTTTCAGTTTTGAAATACATAAATGAAATACAAAATGAAACACAAAAAGAAGAAACTTTTCAGAATTTTTTTTTTTAAATATCTTGGACATTTTCGCAGTTATTGCCAATAACACACGGGTAATACAGTAAGATGGAAAAGACCAATTGATTATTTATTCTTTAGATTTTATTAAAACTGATCTGAAACAATCTTACACAGAATCCAGCCTGAATTCAATATTCAATATTCAAAATAAAATAAAATAAAATAAAATAAAATAAAATAAAATAAAATAAAATAAAATAAAATAAAATAAAATAAAATAAAATAAAGCTTTCATTAACTATGACAGCAACTGGTCGCATTAAATGTGCTGTCAAATACCTAAATATAAAGTATTCTTTCAGAAAACAACAGCTTCCTTCGGTTAATACCATTAACAAAAAAAAAATTAAAATTAAAAAATAAAAAAAAATTGAAAAAACAAAGACAACTTTTTTATTTAAAAAAAAAATAAACTAATATTTTCCTTGTGTTCTATCAGTTTTGTGAAGTTGATGATTTTGTTTTACAAGAAACTGAGAACTTCTAAAAGGTATAAACTACTTGCAGAAATGCAGAAATAAGTGCCAATATTTTCACTTTGCAGTCTTTTCAATGACAAACCTCACACATTTCATCTTCCAGTGCAGCATTTGGATGTTTTAGCATGCGGAGACACAGACTCCATTCTGTAATTCATCCCACATCCAAGTCTTCACACAAAAGCAACAAAACTCTGAACAAAGCGGCAAACACCCACGCCTCACATCGCTTTATATTCCCTACCTGTAGCCCGCGTCTCCTCAGAATGCTGGACTCATCCATGCCAGAGAAGGGGAGCGCACACTCTCTCATTCGCACTCTCTCGCTGTGTGTGCGCTCGTCTCACCGCTACTTAACCATACTGCACTGCACTGCCTCCTCTAGCGCTCCCGCGATCCTACAGGCACACTCCATCTGATCCGAGCAGCTGCTAAAGACTTACATCAGAACTTATCTGATTGGAGGGGGGCCGGTCAGCTGACATGTCGCTGTTTCACTCTCTTTGAACTTCAGGACAATGTGTGAGCATGTACGTGTTTGAAGAGGAGAGAGAAGAAGATGTGAGCCTGTGAAACAGAGAGAGCTTGTGAACGCGTGTTTGATTAAAAAGAGCGAGAGAGATAGGGAATGCAGGAGGGGCGAGAGAAGAGTGGAGAGGTAGGGGGGTGAAGGCAGGCAGCTGAAACTCAGTGTAAAATCCCACGAGGCAGCTGATTCATCCCCCCACACCCCCAAGCAGGCACGTTCTGTGGTGGCCGGAGTGACTGCTTGCGGGGAGAGAAAAGGCAGGAAATCCTGTTGTGCATTGTTTTGCCAGCACTAAACAATGCAGCTGGCATCCTGTGTGTGCGGCCGCCCTCGGTCAATGGTGTTGGCAATTTGATGTTGAGCGGTATTGAGTTCCTATTGGTCTTTCAACTGGAGCTGCAGATAAGGAGTCTGGAGTGAAGGTCAGAAGACTAGGCGGTCATGGCCAGGGTGAATTAAACAGAAATAAGATGGAAGGACCGCACAATGAGAGCATGGGGTATACGGGGCATCCTGTAACGTCTAGTTTGTAAGCACTTCCTTCATTATTGTGATGAGCCACAGCTGACGGGAATAAGGAATGAGATTTCCTTCCCTACCAACAAAAACAAGCTTGCACAATAAAACCTTCTTAAAAAGTAGCATCTTTTTGTTAATCCACTTTAAAGCACCACTGTTACAGCCATCCACATTGAGATAATGTCTTTGGTCATTCTGTCGCGATTTACGCTGTCTTGTGGCATGAGCTTTGTGCTTTTAAAATTGGTTCAAAATAGTTTGACTTATGTTAAAAACTAACATTTTGCTACATCTGCCAAAGGCCAGTGAAATGTACTGCCCATAAATATTTTAGTAGTCATGAAAGTGTATATGCATTATTTCATTAACAAACACTACTACTTAGAGTGCACGATTAATCATTAAAAGATCACGATCTCGACTCAAACACCCATGCAACCCATTCCTAAATGTCAAAGATTTGTCCATGTTGTTGGCTAACCCTAACCCTGCCGCTGACCCAGAAATTTTCAAATCCTTTTAAAAGTAACTTGGCGCTTCAAACAAAGAATGGATCAATTACATCGTTACACCAGTAGGTGGCGACAAGTGACTTAAAAATGTATGTCATTGAATCATTCATTCAAGAGATTCATTCAAAAGTGCATCCAGTGATTCATCCAGTAATGAAACAAGTGAAGTCTTCATGATTGAGTCATTGAATCATTCATTCAAACAGATTTATTTAAATAATTCATTCAAATTGACTAAACAGCAAATAACAATGAACCTCTAGTAAATTACATGCTATTTAGTTTAGTTGTCTCTTGTCTGTTCAGAACCATAATCTCTATTTGAAATAAATAAATAAATAAATAAATAAATAAATAAATAAATAAATAAATAAATAAATAAATAAATAAATAAATAAATAATTAAATAAAATAAAATAAAATAAAATAATGTGATTCTCCATTTATCCAGAACTGTGCTACTCCACTACTACTAATACTACCACCAGGGCCATACAAATCAAACAATGTTTTTTTTTTTTGTTTTTTTTTTTTGCCTCAAGTCAATTTATTTAACTAAAATGAGCTAAAGTAACATTTTTTAAAACATTTTGTCACAACTTAATTTAATTGTGATCAATCCACCTAATATAATTAAAACTGAAGCTTACTTTGTTCAATTGTGTTAAAACTACATAAATAATTTTTGTTGACATGACTAACTAGGCAGTGGATCTGTAGTTCCCAATTATTACCATGTTGGGTTGCGTGTTTATTTTTCTTAAATGCAGCAACTCAGAACGCCTAATGTTGGTTTGATTGCTTGTGTTACAAGAGAAAATAAATAATTTCGTCTCCCTGATTTAGTAGATTTAATGCAGGTATGGTTCGGGTCACGGTCTTTATGTCAAACGGGTCGGGTACAGAATTAAATTAGTGCTGCTGTTGGTTAACTTTACTGTAGTAAACGCTGCACAATGGCAGTTAAAATGGCACAATTTTTTTAAAATACAAGTACAATGTAAAAACAAGTATGTACACAATAAGTGCATTGTATCAAATGATTAATTTAAATGCAAGTACATAGTAGTTCATAGTAAGGCCATTTAATATAAAGTAGGACCAAAATTTTAGTTGAAATCTATGATGAGGAGGAAGAGAAGCAGAAGCAGCAGCAGAACAAGCAGCAGAAGAAGAAGCAAAAGCAGAAGCAGAAGCAGCAGAACAAACTCATAACAAATCTGGGAAGATGGTTAATGATTTTCGAATGCTCATTATAAGGGACCTGAACACTTGTTTTTTGTCACTTGTTAATGTTAATTTTAGGCCCAGTCCCACCTTTCCTCACACGCTAGTGACATTGTAACAATACAAAGTTGGTTGAAAATCTGTAAACTTGACCTTTAAGACTATTTGTTCAAGCAATACTTTTTGAATATATGTAGTTTTGTACTACTTGGCAAATGTAGCATTTGCTATCTGTCTATAATGGTCTATAATTTAATTTAAATTTCATATTATACCTTACAACCTACTACCTAGATCAGCCAACAGACAGTTTCTGTTTGCTACTTTTTCAGCGAGTCTAAAATAAGCTAATGATACTGCAGTATTCTTTAACAGCCCAGCCCATGAGTGTAAACAAACATATGAGTAATTAAAATGGTTGGAGAAACTGTGTGGGGAAAAGTTCTTCAAAAAGTTTCCCAGCAAGAAAATTCAGCTAAAACCAGCTTAACATGGTATTTGGTTTTACATGGTTTCTAGTTGTTCCAAGTTGGTCAACAGTGGATCCTAGTCTCAGCTAAAATGGCAAGTTCCAATCTGATTGCCATTACACAACTTCTAAGAGTCAGTTTGTATAGCAATGAAGTTGCTAAAATTGAGCACTTTTAAAGAACAAATAAAAATGTGCAAGGTACTCAGAGTTTTGTTTATGGTACTCAGTAGCAAGTAAACCACATATCATTGAGCAGAATTGTATTCCACTTTGGTTATAACTTTAGTTATTTTAGCTATGAAACAATGCCAAAAAATAAGCAAGACTTGGACAAACAGTCAAACGTCCAGCTATACAAAGCTCATCCAAAATGGTCTGGGATGATCAGATAAACTATCGTTTGGTAAGGCTAATGTCCATCCAATTGACCATCTTGGCCTAGCAACAACCCAGCTCCAGTGTTTAATGCTCACCAACATAAGCTGGTATGGCTGGGTTTTTCCCAGCAAGATGCCCTCCAAAAACTAATTATCCCCAGAACCAGCTACATATCGGGAGTCAATATAGTGTGATTTCATGGGCAGCTGTAGTTGTATTTTTAAAACATTCATTCACCCATCTTTTTCTCCTGGAGTGTTATACAGCGGTGCAGTCTTATTAACATGTAGAGATGAAACTTTAAGCGACGGCCATCGTGCCAATCCCAATCGTCAATTTCACAGTCTGCTGTGTGTTTTTTCTTGCTCGCCCTCTCTCGCACATTCTCTCACCTTCCCACACACACACACACTCTCGCTCCAACACACTCACAAACCCTCAGTCTTTTTCACTCATTCATTTCAA
Organism: Ctenopharyngodon idella; assembly: GCF_019924925.1. Classification (NCBI taxonomy): domain Eukaryota; kingdom Metazoa; phylum Chordata; class Actinopteri; order Cypriniformes; family Xenocyprididae; genus Ctenopharyngodon; species Ctenopharyngodon idella. The sequence continues at coordinate 9,898,846 of NC_067224.1, read as the reverse complement.
TTCACCATGACTGCCATGTGAATATTAAGTGGGTTCCCCCCAGTTCTCCTTGTTTCTCCAGCGAAGCTTGAACGATGCCAGTTATGGAGCTACACAAAAGAGATAGGCAGTTACCTGCAGAATATGTAAGAAAACGATTCTAGAAGGTCAAACATGTAAAAATGTAATAAACTCTTCTTCGTCATCTCATCTACCACAGCTTGCCTACAGGAGGCCAGGGTTCATTTGGTGAGAGGATGATTATAAAAAAAAAAGTAATCTGGCACTGACATTTTAAAATTCTTTCAAATTGAGACTGAGCTTGGATTAAAATATGTCTCTTCTTAGTAAAAAGAACAATTGTAGAAGATTATCCTGGGAGAATTAGTCCCGATGCAGCAGGAGCAGAAGGGAACAATTATAACGTTCCCTTTAAAAGCTAAAGCAAAAGACGACCAGTGCCTGTTAAGTACTTGTCATTTCTCATTTGGTTTTGGGAACGCTCCCTGTGGCAGCGTATGAATGCAAACACTGAACTTCCTCAAGTGTATTTAAGGAAACGGGTTTCGACAACAAAGCTTTTCAAACCATGCAGGAATTGAAAACATAATTGGCTGGAAACAACTTCATTGACAAAAGTGAAAACTCGCACCATCACAGTTATTGCTTGTAAACTGCAGGAAACACATTCAATGAGGAACCCAACCGCTGAAACAAAAGCTTGACGTGATTTAACCAAGTACAACTTGTTCCTGGATCATCATTGGATCCCTCTGTATCCCTCTGATTTTAAGGACAGGTTTGACAATATGCTCTCACCCCAAGTTCTTCACAAATGGATGCTTGGTCACTTTTTAATCTTGGCGTCACTTTTTAATGCACATGGTACACCTTTAACTTTAACTTTTTTTTTTTTTTTTTTTTTAAGTTTAGCTTTTAGTTGTTTGCTTTATGCGTCAGATCAAGATGCATTAAATTCAATGGATGCATTTGTAAAAGCAGAAATGACTTAATATTTATACTCAGAGTTGGGCAAAAATACATCAAAATGTATTTTAAAATGAATTACCAAATACCTTCATTTTAAGTGTATCAAAATAAACTACAAAATACAGCAGCCACACCATGTATCCAAATAAAGTACTGTATTTTTCTATTTTAAAAATACTAAAAAATACTTTTACAAGGGAGCATGAAATTTCTTCGCAAACCTTCCATAAACTGGCCTATTAGATCTATCTATCCCTTCACCATTACACTGACTCAGTTGATTAAGTAAACAATGTTTGATAGCAACAGCCCGAGTCATGCAATAAATCTGACATATGCAACCAGTTAACGGCACAATATGTACAGTAGGATTTGGATTAAAATATCAAAACACCACTAGAACAATATTCTACGGGTTGTTCACGGGCTGTGTCTGTGCATCGCCTATCAATGACATCATACCCGTGTTACCCTCGGGTTCTGGTTTTATTTTGCAGAAACCATGGAAACACCAAAGAAGCATTATATTCCTCATCTGTCTAATAAAACATATTATATGTTTTATTAGACAGATGAGGAACTGTTTGGATTCATTCATTGACAGAAAACTAATCATGTTATATAGCTTCTTGTTACCACGAGTACCGTGACTAATATCGATCTAGCTTACTACAGTGTGCAACACGTGTCTCATCGCAGCAGCCAAGTAAACGCAGAGTAGCATTATAACAACTTTCAACATATAAATGTATCTAATATGATAAACAGCGTTGCGTTACCCCACATACACTAGACCGAAAAAAGCAGAAGCGGCAACTGTGGCATAATAAAAGTTCCGCTGCTCTCAAGACATGTCGCGCTCATCTCTCATTAGCAATCGCTCCATCGGTCTCGTTCAGCTCCAACATCACTCGGCCCTGCTCTGCTTCATACTACAGTAACGTTAATAATCTCATCCATGAACATGATTTCTGCCCGAGTCCCATTCCGATTCTTTTCCACTGGCTGTAGACGTGAAGACAACACATCCCATGATTCCACAAAATCAAGGATAAGCAACATCTAGTGGCGAAAATGTACATATTGTGGCTTTAACAGATCAAATATTCACATATCCCTGTGATCTCCCAGATGGTTAGTTTTAAAGTAACCAACAGTTTAATGTTTAACAGTTTGCGAATGACTCATAGTTATATCCTAGTTTAGTTACTTTTTGGTATTTGGTGTTTGGTAATGAAGGGCCTCCTTTGCATCAGCAATACTGACTCATTCACAAGAAGACAACTGATGGCACCTGTATTCATAGCAACTAGTTTCTAACTAATTAATCAATTGATTGTAAATCATAAATATAGGGGGCTGCTGCTCGGTATAATAGTTTTCAAGAGCATTATTGGTAAACTATTCTAAAACTTAACATCTGTTCTGAGCTCAACAAGTCTGGGCAAACTACTGAGTAGGCACCAATCAGAGGCTGCATTTTTATGATGTCATCATGTAGACTTCTTACAAAGTATTTTAAAACTACAAAAATACAAAACACGAAAGTATTTTGATACAAAATACAAAGCCATTTTCATCAACCCTATCAAATACAAATTACAAAGTACTATTTTGTATTTGAAATACGTATTTGAAATGTATCATAAATACTGCCCATCCCTGTTTATACTTTCATAGATTTTAAAAGCACATAACCCCACCCCTACCCTAAACCTAACCACTTTTTAACAATACAATACATGTAAAAGGCACAAAGTAGTCACAGGTTTTTATTGCAAAAACTGACCAAAAACAGTATAAAACTATTGCAAACGAGTTGTGTTGCATTACAAGTTTTCTGAAACCATACAATATATCTTTGTGAAGATATGTGAACTTAAGGTTTTAATCACTGAAAATGATCCTGCTCTGTAAACGCACGCAGTCATACAAAAGACACTCCCTTTATCATGAAGCAGTAGGTCACGAGACACATGAGAGCCAATGCCATTTCACAATCAAAGCTGACGTAATGCTTTTTCTGGTGGCAATTTTTGAATGTGTCCACAGGAACTGAGATTTCGGAGATGCATGTGGTGATTGCTTTTGGGTCTGTTCCTCACACAAATCGATCGTTTGGCCAAAGAACACTTGTAATATTTGTACTTTTTAAATATACTCTGACTGTTGTTGTATCTGCCTGTTATATCCCGTGCTCGTGATTTAGTTCATGTAATAAAAAAAAAAAATTGTGCACATCGACCTGAGTATTGATTCTGTAGGCAATGCTTGCAAAACAAAGTCCCTTTAACGATGCGATCACAGCTACACGCTCCGAGTAGTACTGTACCCAGTAAGAAAAAGTTATTTTTCTGTGACCATGAAAATAACCTTTTTTGGGAGTTGCTAGACCTGGTCGAACAGGCTTACTGATCGTAATAATTCTGCAAGTTAATTCTGTCAACTGATCAAAATATTTATAATTATAATAAGTTATACTTAATTATTCATATTTCCCTTTTTGAGCTAATTTGCTACAAAAGATTTGTATTAATTATTTGTATTATTTTTTTTTCAATCTCTTACAGTTAAAAATAATGCCTACATAAAATAACTGAAAAAATGTCATGATTTCTGACCAGTCTTTAGAAAGTAAAACAAAACCTGTAAAGTAAAATTAAAATAAAGGTGATAATTATTGGTGTTAAAAAAAAAATAAAAAATAAAAAAAAATTGCACATACCTGTATGCACACATACATGCCTTCAGGTTTATTCTCTTGTGTCAAACAAGTATGGTTGAGCTTCTGTGTTTACAATAATTGATGTTCTTCATGTATGCGAGTTGATCAATGTTTATATGAATAAAAGCCTATCTGTTCACATAAATTCATCATATAAATCAATATCTATACATCATAGGGATTACTTTGATGCTTTTAAAGTTGATTGAGATCACAAAAGTTGTAGGTGAAGGGACTATCAATGGGGGGGACAGAAATCTCTCAGGTTTCAAAAACACTTTCATTTGTGTTCCAAAGATGATCAAAACTCTCATGGGTTTGGACAATTTTCATTTTTTGGGTGAACTATTCAATTAAGTTAACTTGGACAGCCCTAAAAAATACAATCTTCCAATACATTACACATCAAAATCTTTTTTGTTCCCTCAAATTCCTGGTAGATGGCATAATTATGACCATTCTGTGGACAAAATCCATACTTCTCTATTGATGGCCAACCAGCAGCCTTTTTACTAAATCAAAGCACTAGCCACGCAACTCCCTTTAAGATGAATGCAAATGCTAACAGAGAGCCCTCTTCCATGTGTCTAAAGATTTGTTATAAGGTCTAGTAAAATAGAGGAGATTAGGATTAGGGTTGTGGTTAGGGTTATATTTGTTTGATAGGAAGTTCCAGGACCAACAAAGGATGTTTTGTACGTAAATCACATTGTGCATGTGCATCCTGTCCGATACTGATGAGGATGAACATGAAGATTGGGGACGATGAAAACGGGCAGCAATGAGGTCATTGCAGGTGAGGTAGGAGGCTTTGGCCAACGGTCATGACAGGATGTGAGAGACCTCTTTGTTCTCAGTGGGTGGGAGACTTGAGAGGCTTCCATATGGAAGATGGGCATGAGAGAGAGAGAGTCTAAAGGAAATGGAGAGATAGAGAAAGAGATGTAGAGTGGAAAGGGGCTTCAGAGGTGAGGGCAGAGGGGCCTGTGGTGAAGGTTGATTGAGTGACCTGTGAGGTCGAGCTCCATTCTAGCCCATCTGAGTCTGTCAGGGACGTAAGGATATGATCCATTGGCCTGCAGAGACCAAATACACACAGAGAACGCTGCTTCACAGACCTGAAACCATTCCAGTCACAGTCCGTCCCACCAGGCCTGATAACAGCACGCTTTTACTGACACATCAAACAGCAAGGGCAAAACTGACGGCCACCACAGAGCACCTGCAGTATGAGTATCATATCAGAGCACAGTGATGTCATGCAATAGAATCATGGTCTCAAATATTTCATATTATTGTATTAAAACAACATGCCACAATTTTTGGCTTTTGATTTAGCAATATAAAATTAAGCAACTCTGTGATTATCACAATGATGTTAATGCAGTTAATTAAGTTTTCTAAAACCCATCCCATTAGATTTGATTCAAGCTTCAGAATATTACAATTTAAGTTTATTTAAACTTTAGAATCAAAAATGGAGTTGGTAGGTTTGGTTAATTTTTGTAAATCATTTAATTAGTCTATTTCAAAACAATTTAGTAACACTTTGAATAAAATTATGTAGGCATACATATTTACTGGACAAAAAGTTTTGAATAATTAAGATTATTGTTTTTGAAAGTAGTCTCTTATGCTTACCAAGGTTGCATTTTATTTGATTAAAAAAAAAAAAAAAACACTAATAACAGTAATATTGTAAAATTTATACTTATAAATTAGCATATAAGAATGTGACATCGAAGACTAGTAATAGTGACGAGGAGTAATGGCTGCTGACAATTCAGCTTTGCCATCAAAGGAATAAATTACATTTTAAAATATATTAAAATAGAAAAGAGTCATTTTAAATTGCAAAAATATTTCACAATATTACTATTTTACTGTATTTTTGATCAAATAAATACAGCCTTATTGAGTATAAGACACTGATTTCAAAACCATTACATAATCTAATTACAAACCTTTGAACAGTAGTGTATATATACGTATAGCTATATTAGTGAGTATAAATGAAAATGATTAAATATTCTTCATTGCGTTCTTCACAAAAACAGTGGAAAGCCCTTTCATTAAAAAAAGAACACAAAAAAAAAAAAAAAAATCAGCCTTCCGACAAAATTATATGTATAGTGCGTTAAATATAAACTATTATATACAGTATCTCACAGAAGTGAGTACACCCCTCACATTTTTGTAAATATTTTATCTTTTCATGTGACAACACTGAAGAAATGACACAATACATTGCTACAATGTAAAGTAGTGAGTGTACAGCTTGTATAACAGTGTAAATTTGCTGTCCCCTCAAAATAACTCAACACAGCCATTAATGTCTAAACCGCTGGCCACAAAAGTGAGTACACCCCTAAGTGAAAATGTCCAAATTGGGCCCAATTAGCCATTTTCTCTCCACGGTGTCATGTGACTCGTTAGTGTTACAAGGTCTCAGGTGTGAATGGGGAGCAGGTGTGTTAAATTTGGTGTTATCGCTCTCACTCTCTCATACTGGTCACTGGAAGTTCAACATTGCACCTCATGGCAAAGAATTCTCTGAGGATCTGAAAAAGAGAATTGTTGCTCTACATAAAGATGGCGTAGGCTATAAGAAGATTGCCAAGACCCTGAAACTGAGCTTCAGCACAGTGGCCAAGACCATACAGTGGTTTAACAGGACAGGTTCCAGAACAGGCCTCGCCAAGGTCGACCAAATAAGTTGAGTGCACGTGCTCAGCGTCATATCCAGAGGTTGTGTTTGAGAAATAGACGTATGAGTGCTGCCAGCATTGCTGCAGAGGTTGAAGGGGTGGGGGGGTCAGCCTGTCAGTGCTCAGACCATATGCCGCACACTGCATCAAATTGGTCTCTTCTTCTAAAGATGATGCACAAGAAAGCCCCCAAACAGTTTGCTGAAGACAAGCAGACTAAGGACATGGATTACCGGAACCATGTCCTGTGGTCTGATTAGACCAAGATAAACTTATTTGGTTCAGATGGTGTCAAGCGTGTGTGGCGGCAACCAGGTGAGGAGTACAAAGACAAGCGTGTCTTGCCTACAGTCAAGCATGGTGGTTGGAGTGTCATGGTCTGGGGCTGCATGAGTGCTGCCGGCACTGGGGAGCTACAGTTCATTGAGGGAACCATGAATGCCAACATGTACTGTGACATACTGAAGCAGAGCATGATCCCATCCCATGATCACGACCCCAAACACACCTCCAAGACAACCACTGCCTTGCTAAAGAAGCTGAGGGTAAAGGTGATGGACTGGCCAAGCATGTCTCCAGACCTAAACCCTATTGAGCATCTGTGGGGCATCCTCAAACGAAAGGTGGAGGAGCGCAAGGTCTCTAACATCCACCAGCTCCGTGATGTCGTCATGGAGGAGTGGAAGAGGACTCCAGTGGCAACCTGTGAAGCTCTGGTGAACTCCATGCCCAAGAGGGTTAAGGCAGTGCTGGAAAATAATGGTGGCCACACAAAATATTGACACTTTGGGCCCAATTTGGACATTTTCACTTAGGGGCGTACTCACTTTTGTGGCCAGCGATTTAGACATTAATGGCTGTGTGTTGAGTTATTTTGAGGGGACAGCAAATTTACACTGTTATACAAGCTGTACACTCACTACTTTACATTGTAGCAAAGTGTCATTTCTTCAGTGTTGTCACATGAAAAGATATAATAAAATATTTACAAAAATGTTAGGGGTGTACTCACTTCTGTGAGATACTGTATATATTTTTATCTTTAGCCCTAACCACAGTAGTTGAAATGTGTACTTGGCTACAACATTTTTATTGCACTTGTTCCAATTATATCTTACCATCTTGTAACACTTTGAAGGTTGTAAAACATGACAAACAATGTCATATTTCACCTGATGGTTAATGCAGTGATATTTCAACAGAAAACCATTTTAAAATGGAACGGACCAGTGAGTCAAGGGTTCAACATCCCAACTGCTCCCACTTCATCAGAAAGACAGTTCCCATTTAACTGCCGTCTCCCTGTGTACACACTGACACGCAGCACGTCTGTAATTCAATTCGGGTTTACTAAACGGGCCTTTCACCTCTCATAACCCTCCAGAGATGATTTTGAAGGTCAAGGGAAACAGATATATGTACCACTGCAAAAACGCGACAAGAAAGGACAGCGATACTCAGAAGGTTCTTTTAGGTCCTACTTAAAACATTGAACATTAAACACAAGTGGCCGACCGCTAAGAAGTTTCAAATGTCAAATGTTGATATATCCAGAGATGTGGGTGGCAAATGGCCAATATAATGCTGATGTAAACTAAAGGTCAAAAGTTTGGAATTAATAAGATTTTTAAACCATTTTTAAAGAAGTCTCTTATGCTCACCAAGGCTGCATTTATTGATAATCATTCTAATATGTTGATTTAGTGCTCAATTATTTTCAGTTCTTTTTTGTGCTCAATTATTAATAATGGTCCTTATTATTATCAATGTTGAAAACTGGTTTTGCTGTTGAAAATATTTTTATGGAAAACGTGATACATTTTTTTCAGGATTCTTTAACAAAGTTCAAAAGAACAGCATTTATTTCAAAATATCTTCTGTAACAAAAATAAATATAATGTATTTACTGTCACTTTTGATTAATTTGTCCCTTAATCAGCAAAAAAAAAAAAAAAACTGTTTTCTACATTAACAATAATAAGAAACATTTCTTGAGCACCAAATTAGCATATTAGAATGATTTCTGAAGGTCCACATGAAACTGAAAACTGGAGTGATGACTACAGAAAATTCAATAAATTAAAGGTGCAATTGGTGATCATCTACAGAAACATTTTTTGTTATAATGATTGAAAGTCTCCTCATGTCCTGTTAGCAATCACTACGTTAAACTGTCTAAATATATTTTTATAAATATATATCGTGTGTGGAAGGCGTAGAACCATAAAACGTTCATCCAATTATTATATTCGGTCCGAATAAAATACGACGTCCTAACTCCCTGTCAACGTATGTTTTTACATACATTTTTTTTTTTGCAGAGTTTATATAGAAAGACCTCACAGAGCACCGCAAACAAAAATCAGCCACCTTTTACAGTTCATACCGAATCAAAACAATGAACTTATGCTTCGTTCACATCATAACTACCATAATTAAGAGATTGCAACTCGTGATGTTCTAACCGGAGCTGTTCAGTCAGATTTGGAATTATGCGTATCCATGTCAACAGTATCAACACCAAAATGAATCTGCAGCAGTCAGGTACAATCTCTCTAAGATGTTTACATTCATTATTATTGTAATGTTATGTGCTTTAAGACGTGAGGTAGTTGCGCTGAGAGCTGCTATGTGTGTGTGTGTGTGTGTTCACGTGTTTTGGAGGAGGCGTGGCTTTGGACGGCGATTTGCAGGGAGCGTGGGATCGTATGCTTTCAATGCTAGCAAGCTAACATTAGCATTTCCCAGATCACCTACTGCACCTTTAAAAATGTTTTTTAAAATTGTAATAATATTTCACAGTATTACTGTTTAACTGTGTTACAATACTGTAAACAATATAGCATTGGTAAGTTGTCATTTTATAATATACAGTAATGTTTCAAAAACATAAAATAAAATCGTAATTATTCCAAATGTAAGTAAGGCCCAGTTAGTGCTTTTTTATTATAAAATGCATAACTTTTGCTACGGTTACACCTGGCGTCCACAATACTCCGGAGTTTTCAACACTCGAAAATGAAGACTTTTGGAAATGCTGCAGACCCTGTTTTAGTTTAAAAACTCTGGGACTACGTTTCAGTGTAGAAAGCCCAAAATGGAGATTTTTGAAAACAAAGGCATAGCTACCCATATCTGACTGGGTCTCATTGCATATCCTTCCCTGATTTGTCAAGCCCCTATCATATGACCTATAAGCTACTGGAACATGACAATAACAGACCAGCCTCGACAACCGTGTAAATAATAACATGGAGATGGAACTGCAAGCTTTGCTGTCTTTTTAGCAGCCATTGTGCAGTTAAACACTGCATTTTATAATACTGCAGCTGCCTATATGCACAAGAGCAGTCACCAAATGTTTACACTCGTATGCGCATGCCCAGAGTGCATGAATGGTCATGTGACATGTGTTTTCTGTCGTGTAGTGTGGGGATCTTTTCTGAAACGCAGTGGAAAAACGCTGTGTTAAAATGAAAACGCACTAGTGTGGACATAGCCTAAGTAAGCTACTAAGTGTAGAGCATTTAATGGCCCAAACAAATAATTAAAATTGATACCTGACAACAACTTTAAAACCTGAAAAGTTGTTGTTTGAGTGACGTTATTCTTCCTGCCTTGCGGTTCTGGCTCTAGAAAACAAGCTAAGACAAAAGACACTTATCAGTAAAGGACATCTCTGGCCAAAATAATGAAGAGGGTCTCGCGGCCACAAAGCCTCAACATCAGGATTATGATGTCTTATCTCCATATCTGGCCAGGAGGAGCTGTATTGATTTCCTGTCAAAGTTAATCATGCTCAGGAGAACAGACGAGATGCCATGACAGAAGCAGGTTAAATCTTCACGCTGATCTTAGATCAGATTTTTGGCTCTCTTTTACAGGAGATCTGGCTAAGATTTGTTTGGCTCAACGGGTCCAAAATCAGCATGAAAACACAAGCACTTCATTGTACACCATGACGGGCTGTAATGCTTGCTGAAGGGAGAAATAGATTGAGGTGGAGGAGAGGACAAACCCACATGAAGTCAGGGTCTGCTGCCTTTTTGAGGACTTTGCACTAGTACTATTGCAAACGCAAACAATTAAAGTGTTAGAAAAAGCTTTAAACTCAAACAGAGGGTGAAGTGCTGGCTTTGTCTCAGCAAACATCCACCATGACCAGCTCCTCTTGGATTTAAGCCAAGAAATACAACACCAAAAGCTATATAACATCAACAAAAGCAAAGCATTGACATCATTTTGTAAGACAGCTGTAGACATTTCAAGTCCTTTTACCATGATAACTGTAATTTCTACAAGGGATGCACCACATACATTTGATAAACGTTTGATATTGGTTACTAATTACATTACCATATTTTCATTTTTTTTTTTATTGTTTTTATTAAACATGCTGTCACTTCCAAAGCGACTTAATACATATAATGCAGTTAATGTCAAGCATAAGCACGCCTTAATTTATTTGTAAAGCGCATTTCCCACATGCCGGGCATTTAGTTTTGCTTTAAATAAATTCATTTCAGCTTAGTGTTTATAATAAATGTTGCTTTTAATGAATGCCACTATAATCTATGTTTGTTTTATACTTTCATTTAATATTTTTAATTTCTATTCTATACTGAATATGATTACATTGAAAGGATTTTTTTTGTGGAGTGTTTATAATGTGTTATTTACTGGTATTTTACATTAAATCCCAATAAAATGGGATTTATCAATCTTTCTCTCTCTCTCTCTCTTTCTCATATGCAATTTTGACCTGGTGCAACTAAAAGATGTGACTTATTTTCCAGAAAATTTTCATGTACAAATATACTGTATATATACACAGTACAAATACAGTGGTTTGATATTAGATATTTAATTAATCTTGCAGTAATTATTTAATAACACTGTTAAATGTAATCTTTATTAAATCTCAAAATTAAAATCTATTTTTTCACACTGTGTTGTGATGACTAAATTCAATTTTAATTTTAATATTGTCTCTTTACTGGTTATTGGCCATAACAAGAAAATAATTATGAGCTTATAAGTCACAAGCAGAATTGTAAAGGGTACATAACACACACACAGTTTCAGCCACACTTTCATCTCATGTTAATCTTGAGTTCCTATAGAGTAGTATATAATCCTTCATATCTCTGAAGAGACTTTAGTTTTATCAGATTTATAAAAGACAGATACGCTGTACCGATTCTTTCCGAAAACAACCGAGCTCATGGAGGCGTGCTGTGGGCAAAGCTAAAGTCACGAGCACGCACAGCTTTTGTGTAGCGATCGTCTGCAAGCTATTGATGGTCAGCTAAACAAATATATTTAAACACACACAATACACCCTTGCATTATCCCTGGATAACTTTTAATTCACTATACGTTTGTGTTGTTTACATTATATGAACTTAAGCGACGACTGCCAACAAAACAGACATTTGATGCAGTTTTACTTACCACCTGCGGTTCCGACTCATGGCCGGGATCATTATCGCTGTGACCGCGCCATCTTTCAGTTTCAAACGATCTGTAAATCCAGCGTCGAACTGGACCTTGTTTATAAAACTATTAGCGCCAGAGTTGGGCAAGTTACTTCCAAAATGTAATACATAATTTATTACTAGTTACTGTCATTTGAAAGTAATTACTTACATTACAATATTACTGTTTCTGAATTGTAATGTGTTACACTACTTTGCGTTACTTTTGAGTTAAGGCCTTTGCACATTAAATTTTCGTATGCGTTTTTTTCGTATTCGTGATCCTAAAAATTCGTCATGCACAGAGACCTTGCACACTGAGTCCGATGCGTATTAATGAATCCGTTGTGGAAAAAATTTGCAAAATAATACAAAATGAAGTCTTCAAGCAGTGAGCATGATTTAGTTGTCCTCTCTCTTCTTAAAAAGACAAAAAGAAAGAGGAAATATCGGGTACATTCAATCCTGAGATTGCGTAGAGAGGAAAGAGAGTTCAACCTCATCACGGAGCTGCGTGATTATCCCGAGCGTTTCAAAGTTTACTTCAGGATGTCAGTGCCTCAGTTTGATGCTTTGCTAGCGATACTGGCACAATCTTTATATTCTGTCTCTTTCCGCACTTTGTTTGTCATACAGTGCTACTGCTTTGTGCTGTAGCCGACGTGGATCAACTTGTCAGATGGCATTGGGGATTTTGGCGTTCGCGTACGGTGGCTCTGAATTGTCAAAACATCTCTCAAAATGCGTGCTACGGATGCGAAAAATGCAGAAAATCGAACCTGATCCGAATTTTTTTATGACGGATGAAAGTTTCGGAGGCAGTGTGCAAACGTGATTGACATAACGTGAGGTCGTATTTATTTTTTAACATGCGGAAATTTTGCATGCGAATTTCGGACTCAGTGTGCAAAGGCCTTTACTTTCACCAAAATAACCACAGAACTATGACAGCATAAAATGCTAAAATGTAGTTTATTGCTGCTCACTATACATCCAGTGGAGGGCGATATGGTATAGCATAATGCCAGTGATCCTCCAGGGGGGCTTGGAGATAACTTAAAATTAATTTAAATATATTAATATAATTCATTAATTGTATTTTTAATACGTTAAATTAAACACCACCTCTTTGCGACTGTTTCGGAGCAGCCCACACCGTTTCTCATCTCGCTGTGTGAAAAACAGACTGAACGGCGGCTCAAAACACCCAACCACATCAGTAACAGTATACACAAACTACATCTATCAGTTGGATAAAGAAAACCAGTGTCGCTATTAAAATTTTGATGGATGATGAGTGTAATGAAGGTAAATACGATTACAGTGACATACAGGAGTCGTACATTAGGCATGCGTGAGTCCGTTATTATTGATGCGCAAATAAACCAAGTATGTGCGTTCGCGGCTTACTGATATTTCTGCATCTGTTGCTTTGTCTTGCCCGCGCTCTCGTCCGGTGCATTCTTTATCTTCTCCGACCCTGAAGCTCTCTTGGTTATCTAGTGTTAGCGTGGCACCGGTTCAGGTGTTTTTTCAAGTGCTATTGTAACGAGTATAATATTACCCAAATTTTATTAGTAATGCGTTACATTACTGCGTTACAGCAAAAAGTAATATTTTACTGTAATATAATTACTTTTGTAATGCGTTACTCCCAACACTGATTAGCGCTGATCCTGAGGGCTCGAGCAGCCATGGAAAAACACGAGATATTCTCCATTCATTTTAACCAATAAAATATTGATTGCAACTTTCAGACATGACTTTATCCTTATTTTGATAGTTAATTTGAGGCGGTTTCTATCGTTATTTTAATGGCAAATGTCGAGAGTGCATCAATGTAATGCGCGAGCACAAATCTCTTAGTTTCACTGTTCCCTTAAAGAAGACGAAGCATGTTGATGGGCGTGCTCTTGCTCTCTTGCTCTGGTTGATGTGTGCGTGCGCTCTTCCCGGAGAAGTGCCCATACAAGGAATTTTGCCCTTTATTACGTAATACAGGGCCATATTCGGAGAAAGAAAAAAAAAAAAACTTTGAGCATGTATCAAACTGCCAAAGTCACACCCCCCAGTGGTGAGCCATTGAAATTTCGAAACACTTATGACGTAACGAAGCCTCGTTTATTGAAATCAAGTGACTTTGGCAGTTTGATACACACTCCGAACCACTGATTCGAAACAAAAGATTTGTAAAGCTTCTAAGCTTCATGTTCAGTGTTTTGAAATCGCCCATCACTAGATATTGTTGAATAAAGTCGTTATTTTGTTTTTTTGGTGCACAAAAAGTATTCTCGTCGCTTCATAACATTAAGGTTGAACCACTGTAGTCACATGAACTGTTTTAAATATGTCTTTAGTAGCTTTCTGGGCATCTGAAAGTGTTAATTATCTTGCTGGCAATGGAGGCCTCACTGAGCCATCGGATTTTATCAAAAATATCTTAATTTGTGTTCTGAAGATGAACAAAGGTCTTACGGGTGTGGAACGACATGAGGGTGAGTAATCAATGACAGTTTTCATTTTTGGGTGAACTAACCCTTTAATACCCGTGCACCTAGCTTCTAGCATATATTAATTTAGTATAGTTTTACAGTATTAATACTGTAGCAGTATTAAAAGTGTAGTAACTATGGTATTTTGGCTGAAAATATTTTTAACATTGAACAAATCTTTGTGGATAGATGGATAGTAGGATAGATGAATATACTTCTATTCAAACATCTCTTTATAGTTCAGACAGGACTTATGAAAACTGATGAAAATGTCCTTTGGGGGGAACTTTAACTCTGGTGACTCACTGCGACTCCTGCAGTGTCATAATGAATAAATAATCCCTTTGTAGTCGTCATTTGTATTCTACCCTTTGCGACAACTGCTGGATACTAATAAAAACTGCAATCGCCCTGAGCGGACCTGCCAACAGAGCACAGAGTCTATTCAAAATATTTCTAATAAATTGCATAATTCATCAGCTCCGAATATAACAGTGTAAGGTCTGATGGGACGATTTGATTTATGGAGCACAAAACCCCTACTAAGAAAATGAAGAGAAAAAAGGTGGTGGTCATATCTGAAAAGCTGTCTTAGCAGCTTGAACACCGATTTACACGTAACATGCTAATAAATGTCAGATTTCAGAGTTAGGGTGGAAGGCAAGATATGTGTGAACAACAACTTAACTTTTGCTTTAGAAGTCTAAAATGCATGAATCATATTGATGGTCACTGGTCAATAACCACTTTCAATGTATTAAAAAAAAAAAAAAAAAAAAAAAGCAGAGTTAAACATTTGTTCATCATTCAACATTTCTATTTTCTATGTTTATGTATTCCACAAAAGGAAAAAAATAAGTTACGCCCATAACAAAAAAAAAAAAAAAAAAAAGAGATTGTTATTTTGTTATGCAATTTATACCACTGTATATCCACATTGTGATTTTAAAAATTCCAACACCAAACAGACTAACTAGACCAATCCTAGCTGCAGAGTTCAAATCCAACCCTAATCCAATACACCTGTCTGTAATTATCAAATGCTCCTCAAGATCTTAATTAGCTGGTTCAGTTTGTTTGATGAGGGTTGGAGCTAAACTTTGCCGGAAGGTAGATCTCTAGCAACAGGATTGGGCACCACTGAACTAGACAAACTATAGTCTACTTAGCAAACTGTGCTGCAGATGGATACAGTCACATTAAAAATGTATAGAAATGGCTGGTCACTCAAATGTTAAATAATGTGAAGCTATTAGTGAAGTTAAAATTGATCACTTTGCTGGTTATATTTAAAGGATTCGCAAGCATGCAGAACTCGTGCTGAACAAAATTTTCGTTGTTTTGAGTAGCATTGAGTGGATTCTGACTAACTTAAGCACATCTGATTGGCTATTGCATTCAACAGATTGAAAGTTTGTGATTGGCTACAAAGGAAAGCTCAATGAACAAATTTCAGAATCAAAAAACTAAGAAAAAACAGACACGCAGGGGGAAAAGGAGACCTACCCCGTCGTCCATGGACCAGATCACAACATCACCCAAGAGGTCACCAGTTATCAACCTAAATAAAACTGAATTGACATCTGCCCAAGTATCATTACTGGAATTTGGTTTATCCTATATTCCTACTCCATCTGTAAGTTCATTTGAACTTTATCTGGACTTACAAAGATTTTTTAGAGATCTTAGAAGAAAAGAATTTTTTATGAATACCGACCATACTTCTGATTGTACTTCTAAGAGTTCCTTTCATATTAAAAGTACTTTTATTCCTCCTAAGAATAGGAACCATACTATTGAAACTTATTGTAAACTTACAGAAAAAGAATTTGAAAACCATAAAAAAAAAATATATAAAAAATTCAATTTATAAGAACATCTCACAGGAACAATATAAAGCACTTTCTGAACTTGAGAATAATAAATCAATAGTTATAAAACCTGCTGATAAGGGTGGGGCCATTGTAATAATGGATAAAATGGATTATAAATCTGAAGTACATAGACAACTGAATAATTTAAGTTTACGAGAAATTAACGTGATCCAACAAAAAAGTTCCATGATGAACTACGGTTAATTCTTGATAACGCTGTACATAATGGTGATATCTCAAAGGAATCACATTTCCTTTTTAATGAACATCCTCAAAAAGCTTTTTTGTATGTTCTTCCAAAAATTAATAAAAGCTTAAAAAAATCCACCAGGTAGACCGATTGTCTCTGGTATAGGTAATCTAACGGATAGAATTACCAGTTATGTAGATTACCCTATAAAAGATCTTGTCCCCAATTTAAAATCATATATTAAAGACAGTTCTGAATTTTTGGTATACCTCAAAGATCTTCCACAACTTGAATCAGATATAATCATGTGTACTCTTGATATTGAATCCCTATATACTAATATTGACCATAAAAAAGGACTTGAAGCTTTGGAATATTTTCATAATAAAAGGACAAATCAAACTCCGTCCACAGCTTTTTTGATTGAATTGGCTTCTTTTGTCTTGAAAAGGAAATTCTTTTTTGATGATATCCCATATCTCCAAATTTCAGGTACAGCAATGGGAACAAAAATGGCACCCAGTTTTGCTTGCCTTTTTGTAGGTTTACTTGAAGAAAGTGTTTTATATGAAAAGAACATTTTTTTTTTTTTTTTTTTTAACCACATATTGTTTCTTGGAAAGATATAATGATGATGTGTTTCTGCTCTGGAAAGGGCAAGTTACTGTTCTCCATGAATTTTTACAATTTCTGAACATGAATTTTGGTTTAAAATTGGTTTAAAATTTTCTTTAATTTTTAACATGGAAAAAATAATTTTTTTGGATATACTTAAAAAAAAAAAAAAAAAAAAAAAATCTCACTTCATCCTTATATACGAAACCAACAGATCGGAACACATTGTTACATGGTCAAAGTTTTCATCCTGTTTCTTTAAAAAGAAGTTTACCAATAAGTCAACGTATTTGTGAAAACAGTGAAGAATATGAAATGGAAAAATATCAAATGTTATCAAAATTTAAAGAGAGGTTATAATGAAAAGTGTCTCTCACATGCAGAACAAAAAGTAAAAGTTAGAAGAAGATTGTTTAAATTCTAACAAATACAAGAAAACATCTTCAAGGTCAGGTATTATATACTGCACCACATATGCTCCTAAAGCCCTCAATATACAGTATCTGTGAGTACACCCCTCACATTTCAGCAACCATTTTAGTATATCTTCTCAAGGGACAATACTATAGATATGAAACTTGGATATATTTTAGAGTAGTCAATGTGCTGCTTGTATAGCAGTATAGATTTACTGTCTTCTAAAAATAACTTAACATACAGCCATTATTGTCAAAATAGCTGCCAACAAAAGTGAGTACACCCTAAGTGATAACAGTTGTATGTTGTTTAACCATGCAAAGCCACATGTCCTATTCATCATGTTCATGTTTTTGTCTGCTTGACAGGACCATACAAATGTGTGGATCTTGTATTAGAGCAGTTAAAATTTGGTGCTTTGAGTACAATTCTCTCATACTGATCACTGGATGTTCAACATGGCACCTCATGGCAAAGAACTCTCTGAGGATTTAAGAATTAAAATTGTAGCTCTCCACAAAGATGGCCTAGGCTATAAAAAGATCGGTAACACCATGAAACTGAGTTACAGCACAGTGGCCAGGGTCATAGAGCGAGGATTTCCAAGATGAGTTCCACTCGGAACAGGCCAAAGAAGTTGAGACCTTGTGCTGTGCGTCAGGTGCAGAAGCTCGCTAAGGTCAGCTTGTCAGTGCTCAGACCATACACCGCACACTGCAACAAGTCTGTTTGCATGGCCATCGTCCCAGAAGGAAGCCTCTTCTGAAGCTGGCTCACAAGAAAGCCCGCAAACAGTTTGCTGAAGACAACCTGTCCAAGAGCATGAATTACTGGAACCATGTCCTGTGGTCTGATGAGACTAAGATAAACTTGTTTGACTCAGGTGGTGTCCAGCATGTGTGGCAATGCCCTGGTGAGGAGTACCGAGAAAATTGTGTCTTGCCTACAGTCAGCTTGCTGCTGGTACTGGGGAGCTCTGCTTCATTGAGGGAAACATGGATTCCAACATGTACTATGACATTCTGAAGCAGAACATGATGCCCTCCCTTCAGAAACTAGGCCGAACGGCATGATAATGACCCCAAACACACCGCCAAGATGACAACTGCCTCGCTGAGGAAGCTGAAGGTGAAGGTGATAGAGTGGCCATGTATGTCTCCAGACCTGAACCCTATTGAACACCTGTGGGGCATCCTCAAGCAGAAGGTGGAGAAGCGCCATGTGTCTAACATCCAGCAGCTCCGTGAAGTCATTATGGAGAAGTGGAAGAGGATCCCAGCAACAACCTGTGCAGCTCTGGTGAATTCCATGCCCAGGAGGATTAAGGCAGTGCTAAATAACAATGGTGCTCACACAAAATACTGACACTTTGGACACAGTTTTGATATGTTCACTTAGGGTGTACTCACTTTTGTTGCCAGTTATTTTGAGAATAATGGCTGTATGTTGAGTTATTTTCAGAGCACAGTAAATCTGTACTGCTATACAAGCTGCACATTGTCTACTCTAAAGTATATCCAATTTTCATTTCTATAGTATTGTCCCTTAAGAACATATAATAAAATGGTTGCTGAAATGTGAGGGGTGTACTCACTTTTGTGAGATACTGTAAGGTGGTGAAAAAATATTTGCATATTTTACAAGATGATCCTTCTCTAAAAGATACATTTCAAAACCCTCCACTTATTGCTCATAAAAGAGCCGGAAATATTAAGGATAAATTAGTTAGGGCCTGTTCCCCAAAAAAACCTACAATTAAGACTCTTACAGGAAAAATTCCTCTTGGAAATTTTAAATGTGGTAATTGCATTAATTGCCAATACACCAGGAATATTAAATGTTTCGAACACCCTGTTTATAAAAACGATATACATATTAAAAGTTTTATTACATGTAACACTAAAAATGTTATATACTTAATCCAGTGTCCTTGTAAAAAAAAGAAATATATGTTGGAGAAACACCTCGTTGTTTAAGGGTTCGCATTACACAGGAGCTCCATTAAAAGAGGTGATATAACAAAACCAGTAGCAAAACATTTTAAAGAACGTAATCATCCTATGTCCTCCTTTTTATTCTTTGGTATTGAGCATATAAAAATTCCACTAAGAGGAGGTAACACTGACTTAATTAGAAAAAGAAGGGAGACTTTTTGGATTTTTTATTTAAAAAGTCTGTTTCCTACTGGGATTAATGAGGAATTGGTCTTAAAAGAATTTTTATAGAAATATTTTTATAGTTTGTTATAAAGGGGTGTATTGTATTGTATACTGTATATGCTTACTAAAACTATTTATGTGATTGTTGTTATCTACATATACTAAAAATAATATATAAAAGGTTTTTTTTTTTTTTTTTTTTGATCATTTATAAGTTTTGTGACTGGTGGATGATATATGTAATTTTATGTATATGTAATGGGGGATATATTGTATATGTTCACTAAAACTAATTATATATATATATATATATATATATGATTGGTGTTATTTGCATAGCATACATTAAAAATAATTTATAGTAAGTTTTTTTTGTTTTTGTTTTTTAGTAGTGTAAGTAGTGTTCAATGCAAGGAAACCATTGGTTGATGCATGATCATTTACTATAAGTTTTGTGCTTGGTGGATGTTACTATATGCAATTTTTTCATTGGTTCATTTTAAGTTAGAATTTTGTCTCTGTTTGCACTTAAAGGAACATACACACACCTGTAACCTTTTAGACCTGACGAAGGCCTGTGTGCCGAAATGCATTGGCAAAATAAAGTTTTGATCTTTTAGCTCTATATTTTGTTCATTTCTGATCCCTCCACGCCACAAGTGTTGCTGGTTTTGTTAAAAAATGGCTACAAAAGATCAACACTGCAAAAACAAGTTGTAAATAGAAACCTTTGACGCTCCTCACAGAGCGCTTACACAAACACTCACAGGAACGTTTGAAAGCAGCCGCCTATCAGCGGGTAACGGTACTGCAGAACATTAGGTATCATCACATTAAATGATCAAATATATCTTTGGCGGGACAATGATTTATTTTGGTGGCCGCCAAAATATTTTCAATGCAGGAAAAACCCTGGATTGTTATCAAAGATTTTTCACCAAGCATCATAGGATTTATTGTTAATTCCTTTAAATAATTACCATTTCAATCATGACAGCAGAAACTATTTGATTAACAGTTCTTCTGGAGAATTGTCAGGTTTTAAAGTGTTTCCTGTAGAGATAATGTACACAAGCACCACCACAATACCCCCAGACAAATATTTCTGCTGAAGCACAATCCATTTTTTCTTGTTTCCTCTATTACATGTTTCATCTCAGAGTTCCTGTGAAGAGGACTCGATAAAAAGTAGAAGGCATAGTAAACACAAAATCCCCTTGATATAATGGAGAGATATCCACCATGATCACTGCAGAAAAAACAACAACAAACACACATTTTATCTTATCCCAACTGTCTCCGACAACACATACAGTTTACAAAGTTCCTGAATATCCAAACAGACCAAAGTAAAAACGCATATATCCTCCACATGAGGTTTACAAAGGGAAAGCAGATAAGCTCCCTCTGTGTGTGAGGAATATCTTTCCAAGGTCACATATGAATCGTCGGCCTACTCCACAGGCACTCATTTTCACTAAACAGCGTTAACATTCCCAAGACATACTCCTTCCCTTTGTATTTTGCAGGAGGGAGAACCTCCAAAAAGATAGCGCGGGAATGGTGCAGTGGAAAAGGCCATTAGCAATTCAAAAGGAGTCAACTCAAAGCGGGAAGGCCCAGCCATCATTGATTTTCAGGGAGGCTGATTTAGAAGCAGGGTCATGTAAACGGCCTGATAAAGCCAACGCAGCTGAGATGATACCAAAGACTGAGAGAGAGACACACACAATTCCATTAACAATTCTTTTAGTAGTTTTGAAAAAGCAACAGCGCACACAAATCACAGAAGAGTTCTGCCGTTTTACTGGAAATGATGCACAATTTTTTTTTTTTTTTTTTTTAATAATACATATTACATATGTGGAAAATTGTTGGTTGTGATGGAAAAGACACCACAACTGTGGGAAAGTACTTTGTGTAAATATAATTTTTCACACAATGAATATTTGAGTGGTTAATTTTGATCATTTTTATTACACTATTTAAGATGCAATTTATTACTTTATGATGGATTTTTAGTATGAATTTGGAAAGGGGTAAAACAATATGGTGAAAAGTTTCCAAGACAGTTTAAAGGCAGGGTAGGTAATTTGCTTCAAAAATATTTTTTTGTTATGCTGAATGAAAGTCTCTTCACATCCCGATAGCAATCACTAAGTTAAGTGGTCTAAATGTATTTATATGCATTTATATCGTCTGTGGAAGGCGTAGGACCATAAAATGTTCATCCAATCATATCCAACGGTCCGAGGGATACTATAAGATGTCCCTACCTGCCCATCAACGTATGCTTTATATACCCTCGCGCACCCTGTTTAAGCAGACATCACGTCATCAGCGTTTCATGCTATGCAGAGTTAAGACAGACGCTAGTCACGAGCACTGCAACCAAAACAGCAGTTCATCCTGAACTAAAACAACGAGCTTATGCTGCGTTCACGCCATAAATACTGTAATTTGGAAGAGATGGAATCCCGTGCCGTTATACTCAGAGCGGTTCTGGACTCAAATTTACGTTTCAATGGCAACACTATCAACGCCTAAATTAATCTGCAGCAGTCACGTGGTATAGGTCAGCGCTCTTTTAGTTGTTTACGTTCATTATTATTGTAATGTTAGACATGAAGACATGAAGTGAGACATGAAGTGTGCAAGACGGCGCCGGTGTGTCTGGTTCGCCGTTTGACTCAGCGCACTCTGATTTGTTTTATGTTGGTTTTAACGTCTGTCACAAGGACCATTGACTCTCTGCTGGTGTATGATCGTCAGGAATTGTTGAAAATCAAAGACATTGTGAATTCATGTGCGGAATACAACTGTTATGGACCAAACAAACCGCGTCCCTCTTACCTGGCTGATGTGCCAGCATACCTGCTTCGGGTAAGGGCGCTGCTTCCCAGGAAACGCAGACGCCGAGGAGTGCGAGGTGGCCGGCTAGTGATGCTCAAATCCTGACTGTTACCTCCTGACTGTACTTTTATTAACACGCCAAGAACCACTGGTCGTGGAGGAGGTATAGCTACTGTCTTAAAGAGCTGTTTATCTCACAAACCATTATCGATGATGTCTTTTTCCTTGTTTGAACTGAGCTGTTTTGAATTACGACAGACTGAGCCAGTGTTGTGCGCGGTCATTTATAGACCACCCAAGCACAACAAAGACTTTATCAAAGAATTTTCTGATTTTATTGCTGCTATAAGGATTAACTATGACAGGATTTTAATTGTTGGTGATTTTAATGTACATGTTTGTTGTCCATCCAAGCCTATGGCTAAAGACTTTTTAGAGTTGGTTCATGCCTTTAGTTTTGTACAAAATGTCACTGGACCGACACACTTTAGACCTTGTACTGTCTTATGGTTTTCCTGTTAATAATGTCTTTGTGGGTGATGCAGTATGTTCACTGAGGTCTGAGCGCTAGCTCCAGCTCGAGGTTCCTAAGACCAGACTTAAAACCAGGGGGGACCGGGCCTTCTCTGTGGTTGGCCCCAGACTATGGAACGCTCTGCCTCCCCAGGTTAGAACGGCCCCAACAGTTGAATGTTTTAAGTCTCGTCTTAAGACCCACTTTTATTCCTTGGCTTTTAACTCCGTGTGAGTTGTGTGGTCCTGTGTCTTTTATTGGTGTTTTTTTTTTTTGTTTTTGTTTTTTAATTGATTTTACTTATTTGTTTATGTGCCTTTTTATTGTATTCCTCTTATTCGATTTTACTAGTTTTTATTGTTTGAATGGAGGCTAGTGAAGTTAATTAGACCATTTATTTATTTATTTATTGTTTTTTTTGTACAGCACTTTGGAGACTTTGTTGTTGGTAAAATGTGCTATAGAAATAAAGTGGATTGGATTGGATGAAGTAGTTTAATGGCGTCTCTCATAACAATTTTGTTCGCTCCCTGCTGTACGCGTTCATGTGTTTTGGAGGAGGCGTGGCTTTGGAGACACTCTGAAGGGAGGGTGGGATTTTATGCTTTCAAAGCTAGCTCACTATTGGTAGGTCATTTTCAGAAATGCTAGCTTAAAAAAAAAAAAAAAAAAAATCAGTACCTGGAGCATAAAACTGTGCATTGCAGAAATACCCATGAACAACTAGTCAGTGATTACACTTCAGTCACTCAACATTCAAGTACACACACAACACAGTAATGGTTATTGGATTACTTCAAGACATGATATCAAAAACAGTCAGTTTAGTGACTGTGTGATTCAGTAGACTGATTCAGAGCCTTTCTGACTGATTTATTAAAGCTGCACTTTGTTCTCAAATTGTTAATGTTAACAACACCAGCATTGCGTGACTGTATTTAGTGTGTCTTAGTGTTACCTGTAGATTTCAATTTCTGTAGCCACTCCGCAGTCCAAAGTCTTTTGCTTTTGACTACGGGTGAATCTCCAGTTGTCACTGATTATTGTCATTTGGATCTTTCTGGATTACAATACGCCATCAAAATAGTATGTTTAATTATTCCAGCTGATGTGAGAAAAGGCTATAAATGATCCGTTACCAGCAGCATCCTCGCATGCCATATAGCCTACTAGCTGGGGGGACGTGACGTAATGATTCAAAGACGAATGGCTGCATGCTCGAATTTCCCGCAGAAACCCACCAATACAGATTTTATTATAAAACATTATTACAAGCTTACCGTTGTGAATCGGGCTAAGGCAAGGAGATAGTTTTGAACACTGGCTGGTTATGTACTTGCTCAAAAATTTATTTTGGATTATTTTTAACCAAAAAAAAAAAAAAAAAAGTTATGGACTGCACCTTTAAATAACATTCAAGAATATACATATTAAATTCAGACTGCAAAGCTCACAACTTGGTTTTTCTTTTATGCTGTGCTGTAAATGGAAGCAGTTTACTTTAGTACAGTGTTCTGTCCAAATAGGAGGAAAAATTAAGTGTCATTCATTGAAGACATAGAGCCAGTAATGGGAACAAAATTAGAAGCATTCGTTCTGCTTTTATTTATTTATTTATTTACGGAACTATTTCTGAATAAAAGTTGTTCCTTTTTTTAACCCTAAGAAGCATATTCAGTACAGGGAACCAGCAATATGGTTTTAACTGGTTGTCTAAGCTGGTCAAAGGCTGTTTATTTCAGCAGGGGAGAGAAAGAAAGAAAGCGAAAGAGAAAGAGAAAGAGAAAGAGAGAGAGAGAGAAAGAGAAAGAGAAAGAGAAGAGAGAAAGAGAAAGAGAAAGAGAGAGAGAGAGAGAGAGAAAGAGAAGAGAGAGAGAGAGAGAGAGAGAGAGAGAGACCCAGGAGGCCCCAATGAAAGCAGATCGGATACAGCCGCTAAGTAAATGACATTCTGTTTGTTGCAGCATTGACCCTGTTCTCTGTGGTCATTAATTTCAATCAGGCACCCAACATGGAACCTGGACCTCTGTTTGCCACGGCTCAGGAGAGGCAAATAAGACATGGCAGGTTCTCAGGATATCTTCACAGCATCCAGCTCAACACAGACAAAACTAATGTAAAAATAAAACCCTAATCTTGAAGATATTTGGCCCAAAATACACAACTCCAATTTTCTTTTGGTAAACTTGGTTCCCTTTCAGTCGGTCACATTTGACGTCACGTCTCGATTTCCTACTTCAGGGAACGAGGGTTACATACGTTACTCATAGACAATGCTAGGTCTTGCAGAAAAACTGAAGTATGTTTTTCACTACTAGGTTAACAAATATGGGGTTTTCAGGAACCAGTGCTGATACATATGAGGTATTCTTCAATTTAATGATTCAAATGAGAATTCAAAAATGACGTTATTAAACAATTATTTACTTGACATTATACACTCAAAAATTTGAAAAAAAAAAAAAAAAAAAAAATTAATTAAAAAAGGAAAATTAGTCCTCACTGAAATGATTGTGAATAGACTGTACATGACTTCTAAAAGGTTTAGTTCATGCAAAAATGATCCTCACAGTCATTTCTTTCCATTCATGTCATTTCAACCTCATTAGACTTTTGTCCATTTTCGGTGGATTAAGATATTTTAATATTCTTTCATCACTCTTGGCCATTCATTGAAAGTTCATGGAACCAAAATTATCAAAAAAAGTTCATCATAGAAGTAATTAATGTATTCTCAATCAATATATTATATAATCAAGTCTTCGGAAGAGACACAATCACTTTATATGATGAACAAAAAAACAGAAGCAAGGCTTTTTGGTGGCATGGACATTCAATGGATGGACAATGTTAAAAATCTTAAGTTCCAAACATAAACTGAAGTTTTAAGGATTTGGAACAACATGAGGGTGAGTAAATGATGGCAGAACTTTCAGTTTTGGGTAAACTTTCTATTTAAATAATCAATGCGGTAAAAGGTGACATAAGATATAAAACTTTACAATTTGGCAACACATTGTAGTTACTGATTAGCTAATAGTGAACTCCCTCATTCAACTGAGCGCTATTGCTTAACAATAGTTTCTTGTTAGTTAATAGTAGTTACTAGAATGTTATAACTGTGTTACTCATTTGTTCCTGTGGGTACCACAAAGTGTCATTCAAAGTGTTTTGAAGCATTTGTTTGGATTCTACCCACCCCATAGAAAATTAGTTAAATTAATGTTTTAACTGTGATCAAGTTTTATATATTTTTCTAATCAATTCCTGGCTCTATTTTTCTTATTCTTCTTTCAATTGGTCTGAACAATTTAAACACCCTCATCAGTCCATACGACTTTATTCCAATTTCAAACCAAATGCCTGGTTCTTTGTTTTGTGTTTGTGTCTTTGACAAAAGACCAAAATGTTTCCAAATACAACATGTTAAAATGCAAACATCATGCAAGTCTACTGTATGGAAATGAGAAGGTTCTTTATCACAATGGACTCCATCAGAACAAACCAAACCAGTGATACAGTAGCGCTCCCTAGTGTTTGAGCAGGGACTCCACCACATGATATCAGGTTAAACTCAATTTGTTTGTGGTATACTGACCAGGCTGGCAGTGAGAGAGGGTGCAGATTTGCCTAGGGTCTGGGAGCGCATGCGAACCAGGTTGGTGGTCTCTGAGCCTGTGGCTGACCATGCCTGCTGGGTTGAGGCATATGGCAGCAGGTACTTCCCTGAAAGAAAATAAAAAATTTATGTGAGCAAAACACACACATGCACACACACACGCACGCACGCACGCACACAGGGGTGGTAGAATGAAACTGAAACACCACAATTAAATTGTTGGTATGGTGTTGGTATGGTCTAGGCCTCCTTTTGCAGCCAATACAGCATCGATTCGTCTTGGGAATAACAGATACAAGACCTGCACAGTGGCCAGAGGGATTTTGAGCCATTCCTCTTCCAGAACAGTGGCCAGATCACTATGTGATGTTAGTGGAGGAAAATGTTTTCTGACGTGCTCTTCCAAAATACCTCAAAGTGGCTAAAAATATTTAGATCTGGTGACTGTGCAGGCCATGGGAGATGTTCAACTCCACTTTCATGTTCATCAAATAATTCACATTCTTGCTGTGTGTATTGGTGCATTATCATGCTGATACACGTCAACCCCTTAAGGGTACAATGTTTGAACCATTAAGTGTCCATGGTCCTCCAGAATGGTTTTATAGTCCTTGGCAGTAACACGCCCATCAGGCACAGTAGGGAATGTCATAATATTGCAGCTTAAACCATCATTGATCCACCCCATGCTTCACTTTGGGCAAGCAACAGTCCGGGTGTTAAGCCTCTGTGGGGCTTCTCCACACCGTAACTCTCACAGATGTGGGAAAGACAGTGAAGTTGGACTCAGAGAATACACGTTTCACACTGTCCACAGCCCAGAATTTGGACTGTTGGCACCATTGAAACCGACATTTGGCATTGGCACGAGTAATCAAAGGTTTAGCCATCGTAGCCCGACCATGAATATTGACTCTGTGGAGCTTCCGACGAACAGTTTTGGTGGAAACAGGAGAGTCAAGGTGCGCATTTATTTCTGCAATGAGTTGGGCAGCTGTGGTTTTATGTTTTATGGATACAATCCGGGTTTATACCTGGACATCCTTTTCAGACAGCTTCCTATTGGTTCGACAGTTACTTCTTTTGGATGTGGTTCATCCTACATAGTGGTATGCTGACATTACCCTGTATACCATAGCTTTTTAATACACCACAAAGACTTGCTGTCCTAGTCACAGATGAGCCAGCGAGACCAACAATTTGCTCTCTTTTGAACTCTGATAGGTCTCCCATTATGTTGTGTGGATTGCAATATTTTATGTACATACAATCATATATTCAACATTACATCTATAAGTAAAAAGTACAGCAAGATTCCAGAGAACATCAGTTTTTAGTGGTAGCATACTGGACAAAACATGTTCTTGAAGGTAATGTGTTAAATAATAATCTAATATGTTCAGACAAGATCATAGAGGATTCTGGGAGTGTCTCACTATTTCACAGGCTATGACTCAGTGACTCATCATAACGGACATGTCATAACAAACATATGCCGTTCTGACCTACATGACAGCATCTATAGGCATGTGACTGGCGTGGGGCAAAGGTCAAACTGCCCAGTGAGCTAGGCATATGATTTGTGTGAATACACAAATATATTTTCTGTGTAGCAAGCCCAAAACATTTGGACAATTAAGGACCATTTTTTTTGCATTCTACTGTGCTGCTTTTCCATTGTTTTTCAATGTAAACAATGCGCCAGACGGACGTGTTTGACTGTTGCACTTGCGTCTTGGGTCTTTTGAAGCATCTTGCGCATGACAAGTGTTCCAAGTTAGTTTTTCACTACCCTCCATCTCGCATTTTTAAAGCAAAAATGTGCGTGAATGGCCCCTTAAACCACTGTCAAAGAGGTGGTTCACCCAAAATTGAAAATCATTTACAAACCCGATTCCAAAAAAGTTTGGACACTGTACAAATTGTGAATAAAAAAGGAATGCAATAATTTACAAATCTCATAAACTTATATTTTATTCACAATAGAACATAGATAACATATCAAATGTTGAAAGTGAGACATTTTGAAATGTCATGCCAAATATTGGCTCATTTTGGATTTCATGAGAGCTACACATTCCAAAAAAGTTGGGACAGGGAGCAATAAGAGGCCGGAAAAGTTAAATATACATATAAGGAACAGCTGGAGGACCAATTTGCAACTTATTAGGTCAATTGGCAACATGACTGGGTATAAAGAGAGTCTCTCAGAGTGGCAGTGTCTCTCAGAAGTCAAGATGGGCAGAGGATCACCAATTCCTCCAATGCTGCGGCCAAAAACAGTGAAGCAATATCAGAAAGGAGTTTCTCAGAGAAAAATTGCAAAGAGTTTGAAGTTATCATCATCATCTACAGTGCATAATATCATCCAAAGATTCAGAGAATCTGGAACAATCTCTGTGCGTAAGGGTCAAGGCCGGAAAACCATACTGGATGCCCGTGATCTTCGGGCCCTTAGACGGCACTGCATCACATACAGGAATGCAACTGTAATGGAAATCACAACATGGGCTCAGGAATACTTCCAGAAAACATTGTCGGTGAACACACCGTGCCATTCGCCGTTGCCAGCTAAAACTCTATAGGTCAAAAAAGAAGCCATATCTAAACATGATCCAGAAGTGCAGGCATTTTCTCTGGGCCAAGGCTCATTTAAAATGGACTGTGGCAAAGTGGAAAACTGTTCTGTGGTCAGACGAATCAAAATTTGAAGTTCTTTTTGGAAAACTGGGACGCCATGTCATCCGGACTAAAGAGGACAAGGACAACCCAAGTTGTTATCAGCACTCAGTTCAGAAGCCTGCATCTCTGATGGTATGGGGTTGCATGAGTGCGTGTGGCATGGGCAGCTTACACATCTGGAAAGGCACCATCAATGCTGAAAGGTATATCCAAGTTCTAGAACAACATATGCTCCCATCCAGACGTCGTCTCTTTCAGGGAAGACCTTGCATTTTCCAACATGACAATGCCAAACCACATACTGCATCAATTACAACATCATGGCTGCGTAGAAGAAGGATCCGGGTACTGAAATGGCCAGCCTGCAGTCCAGATCTTTCACCCATAGAAAACATTTGGCGCATCATAAAGAGGAAGATGCGACAAAGAAGACCTAAGACAGTTGAGCAACTAGAAGCCTGTATTAGACAAGAATGGGACAACATTCCTATTCCTAAACTTGAGCAACTTGTCTCCTCAGTCCCCAGACGTTTGCAGACTGTTATAAAAAGAAGAGGGGATGCCACACAGTGGTAAACATGGCCTTGTCCCAACTTTTTTGAGATGTGTTGATGCCATGAAATTTAAAAATCAACTTATTTTTCCCTTAAAATGATACATTTTCTCAGTTTAAACATTTGATATGTCATCTATGTTGTATTCTGAATAAAATATTGAAATTTGAAACTTCCACATCATTGCATTCCTTTTTTATTCACAATTTGTACAGTGTCCCAACTTTTTTGGAATCGGGTTTGTACCTACCCACATCATGTCATTCCAAACCTGTATGATTTTTTTTCTTTATTTCTTCAGTTTTTTGTGAATGAAACTCATTGGGAGCCAGTGTTGTTTTTTGGACCCCACTGACTTAGAATGTATGGACAAATACATTTAAAACATTTCTCAAAATATCTTCCTGTGTTCCGCAGAAGAAAGACATCATACAGGTTTGGAACTACATGACGGAGCCTTCATTTTTGAGTGAAGTATCCCTTTAATGTATGACTTTCATTGCATTAGATAGCAAGATATCAAACCAAGTGGCACTTATTTTACAGAAGTATAGCACAAGCACACTTTGAGCAAAACATTAAGAAAATAAAGTCTGTTTTGTTTTACATAATAAAACAATAGAAATACTGTACTGTTAAAAAAAAAAAAAAAAAAAGTATCAAATGTAAGTGGATCATGTTTTAAGTTAATATGATGGAAATCACTGTCACACCAGCTGATTAAAAAAAAAGTCATTGCAAAAACGGCTCAGAAAAGTTAGTTTAAAGAGAAGCTCCTTTATTTAGCTTATATTCCAGCCCTTCACACGGTCACAGTAAATTACAGCACTGTGGACGGCCTCTTCACCTTGACTGATCCTTTTCCAGCCCCCCGGTGATCTGTTGATAGTTTAGATTGATAATCTAATATACCTTCATAACACTGAGCTGCCATACCAAATGCAATTTGTTGGTTGAGGAGTCATGTCAGACTAAATTAAATCTGTAAGACCCAAGTTGTATACAGTT
The DNA here is from genome assembly GCF_019924925.1 of Ctenopharyngodon idella. NCBI lineage: Eukaryota > Metazoa > Chordata > Actinopteri > Cypriniformes > Xenocyprididae > Ctenopharyngodon > Ctenopharyngodon idella. The sequence goes on along the minus strand of NC_067224.1, from coordinate 9,867,990 downwards.
TAATATATTAAATTTACGCTTTTGTGATCTTAAATTTCAGAAATTGTTTTCACGGTGCATTAGGTGCTGCGCAAAACTGTGGCTTGTTATTTTAAATGGTTTTGTAGACTGACAGAAGCAAATATTTGATGTGTTATTTCCAAATAACTGCTTATATTGCAAATAATGCATTAGCAAGGAGCTTGTGTCCCCTTTGGTCAAATAAATGGTAAAATCAAGGTAAATAAATAAATGGCAGGTGTTTGGCCATGACAAAAGCATCAACACAGTGTTCATTTCAATTAATTTGATTCAGGACAATATAAAAGATGATTGCCACAAATATAAAATGCAATCTAATGTATTAAATGGAACTTCTCCATGTGATTAAAATGGATTTATCTGATCATTTGTATTATGCGTTTGTCCATGCATATCTGTTCCGCTCTTCACTTTATGTTTTGTGTGTTGAGTGTTCTTCAAGTTTAAGTGTTCCTTGATTTCTGATGTCCTTTACATATGAATCAGCAGATATTTGTCCTCTCAAGCTAAATACAGAACAATTTTCTCCCTGGCAACTAGCAAAAACCTCACTGCTATAAGGGCAAAAATGCTTTCAAAGTAGTGTTCTGAACTACATAGACTAGAAGACTTAACTGAATCAGAAACATATTTTTCAGTTTGGGAAAGGTGAGAGAGGATCATTTTAAAATCAAAAGAACTTTCATATTTTCTTCAATTAGAAACAGACTTTTAGTTCAACTACGGCATTGTATCCCAGACAACCTATTGCTAACCTGTATTTATGTGTTTGTGGGCTCTATATGGTCACAGAATCAGGTCAAAAAACAGGATACGTAGGAGGAAAACTGCGATTCCTGCTCACTGCGAAACAGCTTCCACATAGTCATCGTCCACATGACTAAGGAAATGCCAGCTAGACACCCTCAGCACATTTCAGCAGTGTGCCCTAAATACCTGATACAAAACATCAGACCACGAGAAACAGCAAAACAAACACCAAATGAAACCGAATGTAGTTGAATACGGTGTCACGTGCAATGAAAATAGCCAAATCCAAATTCTGACTTACTTTACTTTTCATAATGGCTTGAAGAGTTTAAATGAGATCGATTGACTGATGCATATTCCCCTTTCACACAGAGATTCCAGAAAATACACTGATAATGTGTCCCGGGATTTGTCTCGGGATCATTTGAGTTTGGTTCATTCACACTGCCAGTGATTTTCTGGAATCTGTGCGTGCGTTCACACACATCCTGTAAAGATCCCATAAAGACATGTGACATCAGGGTGTGAAGTGTAATGTCTCCGCAGTGTCTTAAGTTTGCTTATGATCTGTGATTTCTCTCTCGAGAAACCACACATTTTTTTTCTGATTTGATCATAAACTAGCGCATTGTGTATACCGTTCCGCTAAGCTGGCGAACGATCTCAGCTTCAGCGTCATCACTACAACACACACCTTACGGCATTGGTCCTGCCTTTTGTTCACACAGGGCATGATCCCAGCAATGTTACTAGGTCCCCATCCTGGGATCAATCCCAGGATCTGTTTGAGTTCACAAAGGCGGCACTCTAGCAATTCTATAACAATTTTCTGGGATCAACGCTGTGAAAGGGGCTTAAGACTGTAACACATTCAATGTTTAAAAAGGGTCATACTATAAATGTATATTTATTATATTTTCCACCCTGAGGTCAACAATCAAGGTTTCTCGCACAAAAGAGTAGAAATTTCATGGAAAATCTCTGCCTAAATTTGAATTTGCACTTGTAGATATATAAATTTAGAACCTCAATTCACTACACGTTTTGAAAAGTTCTGCCATTTTGCTGACTTCAAACACACGCCCTCTCTCCAAAGCCCCGCCTTCCAAAATGTAGCTAGCTAGTTAGTTAGTTAGTTAGTAGGAACAATTTTTGCATGGCATATACACAAAATGTTCTGTTCCTTACGCAAAGCTATCGAATGGCTCCTATAGACCTGGAATATAGTGCGGTTCAGTGAGTACATTTGTGAATTATCCCTTTAAAGGCCTGGGTATACTTCATTTGTTGCGTTCCGCTCAGTCTCGCGTCTTGACCACACATTGACCACACAGCTTTTAAAGTATACTGAACCGTGGATGAGTGTGAATGAATGAGTTTGACACATGTGCAGATAGTGTACTGCAGACATCCACGGAACCTCCTGATGACGAAAATTATGTCACAGACAGTGCGCAGACCATCGAGGAACGCAGACAACCGAAGTAGATATACCAGTATGTACTGCATTTCCCAGAATACAATTCACTTTTTTTTTTTTTTTTTTTTTTTTAAAATCAGAAACATGCCGAAACTTATATTTCAAAGTGACTTATATAATGTAATTAACGCCAATCATGCAAAACATGCTCAAAGTGCACAGATTTGGATTTGTACAGAATAAGAGAGGTATGTGTATAGTACATTTCCCACATGTTGGTAATTTCAGCTGAGCTTAAAATAAATTCGTTTAGGCTTGGTGTTTAAAATAAACTTTTTTTTGTTTATTTTTTTGTTTGTTTGTTTTTTAAATCACAAATGCCACTATAATTTATATTTGTTTTATATTTACATTTTTATTCCAGTTCTGTTCTGAATAAAATTTAAAGGATTTGTCGTCAAGTGAAGGGAACTAAAATACTGTATGTAAAAGTTTTGTTTATTTACTGATATTTTACAGTATTTTTGAAAGTAATAAAATGTGACTTATACACCTATGTGACTTTTTTTTTTCTCTCTCTCACCAATGCAATTTTGATCCTGTGTGACAAAGTCAGGAACGACTTATTACCCAGAAAATGCAGTAAATTGTAAAATGCAGTTATTAGTAACATTGGTTACTTGCAGTATGTGGTTTTTGTGTCAAAGAAGAAGAATCAAGAAAAATGTGACATTTCACAATATGACCCTATTTACATCTGACTGTACACAAAGGTCAGGGTTTTACCTGTAAGAGCACCCCCTAGGCTTCCTCTCCGTAGCTGTTTCCCATCTTCACTGAGTTGTCGTTTAAATTTCAGCGCTAAACTGGAGCCGTGAGAAACCTCAGGGTTGCTGGACTTGCGGAAGGGCATGGAGGGGGGGTAGAGGATGTTATCCGGCTGGAAGAGAGATGAGATCAACATGGAGTTCAATCTGGGAACCATTACAGGGAAGATCACATCAGGAATAGCACTGCAGTGTTTACAGAAATACACAACATATTTAACATAGCACTGCATATCCATTACTGACAATACTGACAATGCATTACTACATTCATTATAATGTAATAACTCACTCCATCTCTAAACCACCTTTTCTTTTTTTGGCTGACGTCACTCTTATTTTTCAACCCCATTAAAGTTAAATACCTGTAAAAATCATTTCATGTGGACTAAATTTTCAATCTCAGCATGAATCAGTTATTAATGTTGCATTTGATACTGGTAAAACCCCCCACTGTGCTATTATCATAATTGTCAATATTAATTTACTAAATGCTATGCTATGTTATATAACCAACAATTTCTTCCACTTTCAGTTCATTTGAGGCTACCCTTTCACCCCCTCTAGCACTCAACGAACAAAACAAGCCATTTTCTCGTACAGATAGAATCTTTCTAGACAAGCAAACACATCTGAGGGCTCTTTCCATCTCAAATGATAAACACATTAATGGAAAACATTATTGGAGAAATCCAAGACAACAAGCCGTTTATTACCAAAGCAGTTAGGGTAGCACGATCACATCAAAATAAAACTGAAATCACCGTATGGTGTAGTGCTATTATCAAGCAAAGGCTGTGATTTAATTAAATATATACATGCCACTGTTCATTTACACATATGCAGCTCATGATCCGACTCTGTTCACAGTAAACGCAGCTTCACACAAACTCATCTCTGCATCTGCCCTGAGTTTGGGTTGCTTATAACCGGTGCTTAACTTGTAAATGAATAATTGCCGGATCAAAAACAGCAATTAAAAGGTGCTGTGACAGACACTGACCATACAACCTATTTCCTGGAGCATACAAAGATGTTACTTAACGGTAATGGCACAACTATCAGAAAAGACCATCATTCACAAATTTATGCATGCCCCTAACTACACCCTAGTGTATTATTCTGTCAAGGGGCTGCAGTTCCATCTTCTCGGGATCTCTTTTGATCAAAAAACATCTTTTTTTTTTTTTTTTTTTTTTTTTTTTTTTTTTTTTACATTTTGGCGATATTATTTTTATTAGAACAATTCATCAGATATATACACTCCCTCCAAACTTTCTGCTGTGCACAAAACTATAAGCAGTAAGAACCAACCAATGAGAGTGATTTTGAACTTAAAGCTGATTGGTCAAAAATGTATATATTGAGGGCCAATAGCAAAACTCCAAATACATCTGAATAAAACCCACACTCGCTCTGTCTGCTTGGTCTTTCTCACACACAGCACGCACTGCCACCACGTAATGCATTTGTTAATGCCAGAACATTTAAAAGCTAATTCTGAAATGCAAAAATCCAAAATCCGACATTTAATCTGACATTAGTTACTTTGCTTCATGACCATGTGGTCCTTTGCAGGTGTCTGAATGATGTCACATCCTGTCACGTGATATTGAATGAACACATGACTTGATTCAAAATGGTCCCTTTATATTGGTTACTCCAAATGACATCAATAAAATAATTTTCTTCCAGACATTCTTTCTTATACCAAAGTTGATATATGATGTTATAAAATCATGCCAGAATAAAACATATATACATTTATTACATATTAAGATATTTTATTCACTAATAAAATGGCTGTATTGGCCTTTGGATGGTTAAACCGAATGACCTTTTAGACTCTTTAAAATACATTTATATGTTATTTGGTGTCAATAAAAGTGATTAGTTGTACTACCTTACATACTTTGTATGTCATATCTTTGTTTTTATTATTATTAAGGCCTTTGGGCAAAAAAAATGACCCGTCACGTCATTGACCCACGTACACATACATACAACAAGTGTAGTATATTCGCAAAAATTATTTGTACAGAATAAGAGGGGTAAAAATTACGGTGGATTTGCTCGGCCGCCACGACAGTCGCTCCAAGCGGAGTGATACAAACGGTGAAAATGTGGAGTGCTGTTATCACTAAAATATCGCACAGCTATCAGCCAATCGGATTCGAGAACCAGAAAGAACTGTCGTATAAAGAACTGATATATTATACATATTATACACACACATACATACACAGTTCTTGTCAGAATTATTGGCACCCTTGGTAAATATGATCAAAGATGACTGTAAAAATAAATCTGCATTGTTTATCCTTTTTATCTTTAATTCATAAAATTAGCAAAAATCTAACCTTTCATTGAAGTAAAAAAAAAAAAAAAAAAAAAAAGGCCAAATTCCCTTAATCATTCATCACAATGAGTAAAACCAAAGAATATAGTTCTGAAGTGCAGCAAAAGATTGTTGAGCTTCACAAAATAGAAAGTGTCTGTAAGAAAATAGCTAAAGCATTGAAAATCCCCATTTCCACTATCAGGTTAAATATACTGCTGGATCTTTAATGTTGTGGGCCTATTTTTCTGCTGGAGGTCCTGGACATCTTGTTCAGATACATGGTATCATAGATTCTAGGGCTGGGTACTGACACAATTTTCACGATTTGATTCGATTTCTATTCACATGCTTTCGATTCGATTCGATTACAATTTCGATTCAATTTTGATTATTTTGGATGTATATCAGTTACAGTACATGGCAAATTTTCTAGAGGAAAAAAAAAACTCAACTAATGCTGTAAACCTCACATGGGAGTCATTTGGTACTATTTTACTATAATATTGAAGGTTAAAATTAACTTATTTATATACAAACACTTAAATTACACTCAATTATGTTTTTTTTATAATAAATAAAGTTTAGAATTACATAATCATTTCTATTTGAATTCGTGTTTTTTTTTTGTTTTTTTTTTAATATAAACATTTAAATCGTGGCTGTGGCTGAAGAACATTATAATGAATATGTAACGGTGCATAGCTATATTTATCAGAATGCTGCTTTCTAGAGTTCACTTTTCTAGCTGACTAATGAGTTTATGGTCACTGAATATGTTTTTCTGAGGTAAATGTGACGTTACGTGACAAGCTGTTTTATTGACATATCTCTGAGGTTGAAACACTGATTGAGCTATTACACGAGACATGGTACGGATTTTGGTAAGTTGTACTGTATATTTTAACATACCTTCAGATGTTTGGTCCTGTTTATTTCGCGCTGTAACCGGTATTAAAGCGGAGGAGATTATGTTCACATGCGCTCGTGTTGCCGCTTCTCTTTAACTGAGGCGCTAAAGCGATCTGTCACGTCACATTAAACAACGCCAAAAACTGTATTTATTTCTTGAATCTCATAATAAGATGGACGTCATTTGAAATCTGAGACTTTGCTTCATATCAAAAGTAACAAAGCACAAAGATTATTGTGATTTATTGGATGGGAGGCGCGCTACATGTTCTGTTCATTCATCAACTGAAAACAGACTAGACTAATTGATTCTTGGGATTTAAGAATCGATATCGGTTCGTAAAAATGAGAATCAATTAAAATCAAGAAATCGATATTGTTTACCCAGCCCTAATAGATTCTATCAAATACCAACAGAACAAAGGCTTTGACTTTATGTATAAAGATTACTGTAAGGGAAATTCTGAGTTTAAATACATTTAACATCTGTCCTTGAAGAAAGACTTAGCCATTGTTGCCATCACAAACACTACACCACGCCGTATGACACAAACGTCCTTTCTTTCCATTGTCAAACAGAGTTGAAAAGGCTCATGAGGAGCTGAGTAGCACCAAGCTGTGGAACAATGTAAGAGTAAAGGAAGAGGTTCCTCCCCGCGAATATAAACAAATGGAGGCTTAGTGTGTTCTCTAACTGGAAGGGAACTCCCTCTGCTTTGAGGAAAATGATTTGTGATACTACACACTCTTCTGTGGAGTTGCTGAGAAGAGCTGTAATGATCTACACAGATGAAAACCAAAACCATGTGAGAAAGCCCAGATCTTTAAGACCATATGAAAAAGACATGAGGTCACCTCCACCTGAGACAAGTAAAATTCATGTGGCATATCACATTTCCAAACAAAGTGCTGGTTATACTGGTAATACATATTAAATGGCACTTGTTACCCCTCAAAAACAAAGGGAAAAAAAGACAACCCTGTGACCCTATACACAGCTCTCAGGTCTTTCAAAGCTTAGAGTGTTTTGGCAAAAGTGATTCAAAACCTATGAGAGGAAGTGGAGGTTTAGCAGTAGATTGGTTACGTCACATGTTTAATGTGAGACAGGAAGACTGGACCAAATCTAGCTTCATGGGACTATTTTGGCCAAAGAACTGTCAACTGACCAGAAGACACCATCTGAAATATATGATACCACATTTATTTCCTGGTTTGCATCAAATTGGCAGCTCATTCAATTAGTGGCATAGCAGTGTCTCTAAAATATTGTATATTTATACCAAAGAAAGCAGTGGGAAAGTTGTGTAGAATTAGTAAGTAAAATGTAATATATTTCTTGTGATGGCAAAGTGTCATATTATCCATCAGAAATCATTCTAATAGCGCTCTCATGCGCGCTCTGTGTTCTTACGTATTAAATATTGTTACAGTGATATTTCGCATGTGTTTAGAGTCAAACTGCAGCTCTAAATGCGTTGCAGGGAAAATTTTAACAGCACTTTTTTGTTACTGAGGAAACATACACTTATATGTGACTGAAGGACAACAACACAGTTGAACAGGTAGAAGTGAATGGACAGCGCACGTCATTTGAACTCTCCGCTGTAATGCCATCTCATGCACAATAATACAGCTCAGTGCTTGGATTAAAAGAGTTCATTCTTATGAATAATGAGAATTAATGAGTTCTTTGTCATGAATAAACACAGAGAAGCGCTCAGACGTCAGCTCGTTCGTCTAGCCCCGACTGGAGCTGTGGCAGCCAATCACCACTCTGGATCTTGCCAATATTACGCACTGACGTCAGAAGTTGTGAAGCAGAAGCGTTGCTCCGACTTTGCTTTTTAAAACCAGAATAAAGAAACTGTTTTTTTTTTTTTAAAATGCAACAATAACTAATTTCCACTTATGGATCAACTTAACGAGTACCTTTAGTGCTTTCAATGATGTGCAGTCTGTACATATCTGTTCACATCTCAAAAAAAAAAAATGTGTTTTGGGGTTTCATGACCCTTTAAACAAAGTAAATATTTTGAGAAAGGGGGTCCCTCATAAGGGATTATAAAAGTTGTTTAAAAATTAAAGAACTTAAAGAACTTGTTTAACACTTGTGCTCTTTGCACTCAGCAATGAAAATAAATGAATCTCATATTGAGCAGTAATTTCTGGGCACATCAACTCTCACAACATTCTGACCCAAATACATTTTGCCAAAGTCCTCAGGAAGACAAGTCAAGGTGAGCTGCAGCAGGAGGAAATGTGCCTGACAGCCAAGTTTCCACAAAACTTGCAGCTGATATTTCCATCACAACCTACAAAAACTTAACTTTGTGTCATGTTTATGAAAAGCTAAACTATTCTGAACTCTGATGAAGAGCTATGGGGCATCAAAAAGCAAAAGCTACTTTTTATGATTCATTAAATAAACCACCTGGAGCAATCTGGCTTTATGCCCAATGCTGATAGCAGAACCCAGCATCTCTCCAGTTCACGAATCACCCTTCCAAAAGACATTCAGATTATCAGCCCAGAGGTCTAATAAATAAAAGCTGCTGTTTCAACAAGTAAAAATTCATCTAGATGTGGTCATATGTGCATATAGGAACCATTTAGGAATCATTTACAATTTCTTCAATGAGGCGCCAAAGCTTTAGATGAGCAGAATATGGTTGCCCTAAGGTTTTACCATAGTTTTAAAAATCAAAATTCAGTTGTTTGCCCCCCTGACCAATACACTACCACCACCCCCTTCACATTCACCAAAAAATTCTGTACTCCTCAGCCAAAAACAGTGAGATGAGATATAATCATGCATAGAAAGCAAAAGGCTTGTGTGTGTTCAAAACATAAGAATGGCTATGTTCACATCCACAACTTTTGTTTCAATCAGAATTAATTCATTCCGACTGATGAATCCAAATGTAGTGTTTACATGAACGCTAAAAGTCATAAAGTTGATGCGCACGTTTGTCACAAGTTTCAAATCGGAAGTGAGTTTTTGTCATGCGCAAACTGCACGAATATACAGAGCAAACAGCTGTGGTTGAGAGTATGAAGTGAGGACTGATGGGAGGTAGTTTTGCTCTATTTCACAGATGATGAGTGTTAGGAGAATTTTAGAATAACACGATAGTCATTTGTGAGATTTTATTTTACAACAACTGTAGCTCGTTCCGCACACCATACGTCATTATGCCATTTCTACATCATTGCAGATGCGTAGTCCTTTCCAGTTTCGGTTTTCAAGCCGATCAACAACAGAAGAAGTTCTACAGAAGAAGGACATAATATCATAGATATACTTGCTGTATGTCAGGTCAATGACATGATGCTCTTTTTTCCATTTAGATATATAAATTTATTTATCTTTAACAATGTACCTACTTCATAAAATGACTGGATTACACCTCTATGGTTAGCATGTTTTTAATTTATAAATTAATTTTGATATTTTTGGGGGGCATAAAATCAAACATGTCAGGGTGAAACAACTGTCCTGATATTATAAAGAAAAAAGCCCTGTTGCAATTTAAGATTTAGATTAACATTAAGAAAGCTTTGTTTTGGAGGTCTCCTACAACAGGTTTACATGCATTCAAGGTCAAAAAACACTTTAATTTTCTCATAATATACATTACACATCACCTCATTTCTCAAAGAGTCAGAAAACGATTCGTTTGAAGAATCATTTTCTCTAAACCCCTTCTCTCCGTGAGCCAACTTTTCTCTGATTGGTCAGATGGCCCAGTCTGTTGTGATTGGTCTACCGCTTCCAGCCAGTGTTTGAAAACGAAACGGCTATTAACATATCTGAATTTCAGATCTGCAGCATTCCTCAGTGCTTGATACACGGGCTCGAATTGATTTGGAAAAACCGGCGATTCTTTCTTTTAGGAGACAATCACGTTATTTGCCATGCACTTTGAGCTTTACAACTTTGCAGACCTTGTACATTCACAATAACAAACAGCTATATTACACTGCATGAAAGGTAATATTCAGGGCACTTTAAATAAATAAATAAGTAGTAAATAAATGAAACAAATAAACAAGACCCTATTTGACTAAGTTTGACAATAGAATTCTGATTGGCTGAATACAAATTTACATAGTCTATACAAATTTAAAGTAAGTTAATTAAACTACTAAAATCAACAAGAAATGCTCATGTAATATAAACTAACATGACTTCATAAACTAAACCTGCAACGCCTACAGCAAACAGAAACTATGCCTGTACAGGACAGTACAGGAGCTCATTTAATACTCATTGTCTGTTTTCATGAGACGGTAATTTTTAACCCAAGCCTGCTGGACACAAAATAACATCTCTTTATGACCGACCAAACATATAAAATATGACCTCATAACTGGTTACTCGCCAAAAAGTTTCTTTACATATCTCCACTGTCCATCTATTATAAAAACAAATGATGTTGTAAAATACCCATGATGCATTTTGGCTGTGCTTACAGTTCAAACTATGATTCATACTTATAGGATAATCTTTTCTGTGGGACAGAGGTAAGCAAGAGTAACTTTATTGTAACATTTTATTATGTCTCAGTTCCCTGATTGTAAACAAGGACATTTCTCAGAAATAATATTTTAAAAGCATGAGATCACAGCCAACACAAAGTTCATTTTGGAACAGTGTGAAGTTTAAAGCTTTAATACACCTCTCTTTGACCCAACCTTCTACATAAACTTTAAAACAAGATCATGTGGGATTAACGCCTTATATCAAATAAACAGATATGAAAGGTTATATAATTACAGCATAACTCAAGGAGATAATTCAGTCCTGAACTCTCTAAGAAGATTAAAGGTGTGTGTCGGAAAAACATCCACATAAACCATCTTTCCTTGCGGTCCGGCTGCCTATGAAGAACAGATATGTGGAGTTCAGTTATTTCTATGGGAGAGTAGCCATGCGATTTGTGACTCATGAAGTGCCTTATGTTGCAGGCGAAACACCCAATGAGTCTAACAAAATCTACTGCAGTCAAAAAAAAAACAGCCACTTTCAAAGTAGCTTTAATTCTATAGACAATAAATTCTCAACAAGTGGGTCGCAAGACCGTTTTGAGTGGGACGCAGAGTGTGCAGTCAAAAAAACAACAACAAACGTTTTTCTGATGAACTTATTTTGAAAGACATGCATGAAAGCTGTTGACACTTCTGTCGGATGCAGTTTAAGTATGAGAAAAACATGTTCAGTATCTGTTTAGTAAAGTTTTAGTCGACTATGGCCCAGTTTCACAAACAGGGTTTAGATAAAGCCAGAATTAGGCCTTGGTTCAATTAGGGAATTTAAGTAGCTTTTATAAACGTGCCTTAGGGGAGAAAAAAAAATAAATAAAAAACACGTTACTGATGTGCATCTTGAGACAAAACAACGGCACTGACATATTTTAAGACAAGTCAGTTCAAGTTTCTTTCAGTTAAAACAGCTCAAACATGCATTTTAGCCTGGGACTAGCTTAAGCCTTGTCTATGAAACTGGGGGTAAACGTCTGGGAATTTTAGCCTAGCTTTAGTCAATGAAAACTTAGTCCCATTTTCATCACGCTGCATAATGGTTAAATTGATAATGACTATTCTGCCCAAAATTATAAATCACAATGATTGTTGTCATTTGAGAAATTTATTTTTTCATTTCATCAGAATTATTGCACTTTCATCTATAAGTACAAAATCAAGAGAATGTCTGCTCATATTTATGGTTTATTTTACCTCATAGTTTCTGATTTATTATAGGCCATTTATCATACAAATGAATATACTCTCTACATTAGGAAAATTGGTAAAACAAGAAACTTCTCTCAAAAATAAAAAGTGAAATTCCAAACAGTAATTCCAGTAACTCCACATGTTTCCTCTATAAAAACAACAACAACAAAAAAGACTTTGTATTGTTTCACAGAGGTTGTGTAAGTGCATGTATTCAGCTACCACAAAATCGCAAACAATACGGTTAAGATCAATGTTTGGATTTATTACAGATCACCACTGAGAAGGTTTGATGGCAGATTTAGTCACAGCAAACAGCTCGTGAAGGAACCCAGACTAACCGAATGACACTTTTATTTGAGCAGAATATCTCAATGGAGATCGCTAAACTCCAGCTTACTTGTTTTGTTTGTGTTTTCAGATCATCTGCGCTTCTTCTGCTATGATTTGGGGGATTTGAACATCTGGCAACTGCAACCGTACAGGCTTGTAATATTTTGTCTTCTCTCTTTTTCGACAATTTTTTTAAAGCTTTTTATTTTTTTTAAACTACATTTTAGTCTAACTACATATTTTCATCAGCAATTTTGCATGTTGATATAGTCACAGTTTAATCGTCTTAGTCATGGAAAAAAAAAAGGTCATAGATAAATTTTTCGTCATAGCTTTCATTAATGAAATTAACACTACTAAAAACCATAATGAACGTTAACTTTGCAAAATAAGTTTAATGTAACAATTTTATACAAAATAATAATCATTAAATGTGAGTGTTTTTATAAAACTGTGGTTGCAGCTGTTTCTTGTGCCCATCAACACCTCTTTGATTGTGTGTTTAAAAAAAAAAAAACGAACGCATGGCCTGTTGTGGGCTGTGCTGCGAGAATAGTTGAAATGAATTCTTCAATTAGATAACTCATAGCACACAGGGAAAATAATGACATAACAGAAGCTAAGCTGTTTTGATGCAGGTGTTTCTCATTTTGAGGCAGTCGAGCATAACATCAGGAAAGCATATACAGGAGAAACAGACTGTGGAAGCAGTCAATTCTCTGTCTGAATCCATCAGTGTGGAAAATAACTGCACCATAAATGATAAAGAAACGAAAAGGCAGAATTAACTCAGCATTTTGCTAAGAAAACAAGAGCATCCAACCGCCAACACACAAGCGCCTATATAGCAGACAAATCAAAAACCTCTTTTACAAGAAATGCTGTGGCATACCATGAATCAGATACGTATCAAATGGTAGGCTAATAACACCATATTTCCTGTACATTACCATTCAAAAGTTTGAGGCTAGTAAGATTTGTAAGACTACTTTTAAAAATAATACTTTTATTCAGGAAGGATGCATTAATCAAGTGATCAAAGGACAGAAAAAAAAAAAAACAAAAAAAAACTATTTTAAACAAAGCATTATCGAGTATTATATGACACTGAAGACAAAAATGGCTGATGAACATTTAGCTCTGCCATCACAAAAATATATTACACTTTAAAATATATTAAAACAGAAAAAGTTTTTAAATTATAATATTATTAAAGATAATATTCCACAATATTACTGTTTTCACTGTATTTTGGATCAAACAAATGCAGCTTTGGTGAGCAGAAGAGACTAAGAAAAATTTTTATTGACCTCAAACTTCATGGTAATACTATGGGACTTTGCCTCTTTCATGTTCCTTCATCAGATCTTTCATACATAATTATTTTAAATGAAGTTATAAAACTCCCCAACAAAAATGGTATCACGATGGTACTTTTTTTTTTTTTTGGTAATGTAGAATTTTTGTAGAAATTCCATTGTGCATGGATTTCATTATGTACACACTAAGCAAAAGAACCAAAAATTATTATGGTATTACCATTTTTTTCTTTTATGGATATGTACCACGGTAATAATAAATGTATCTGAGGTATCTTGGAGTACCATATAAATTTCATGGTATGGGAATACAATAAATATATAGTACCATGGTTTCTTAAAAATACCATGGAATTACCATCTGATGTCATCATTGCATCATTGTAGTTCCACGTTATGGTTATGTAAGTGTATCGTTTTTTGATTTCATCACCTCACGAAAAAAAATAAAATCAAAAAGCTGTGAACAACAAACTGGGGAAAAAAGGCACAGAAGTTGTTTTTTCACAGCATGCTGTCCCTCTCTCACTTTCTATAAAATGCTCCTGGGGAGAAAAAATTACCATCGCTGCTGTTTTTGAACTCAGAGAAGAAGAGGTAGTTGTCAAAGACCTTTAAACCGAATGACGTCCATTTCTCTATGATCAGAAGGGCTTGTTATCCCACGCATGACTGCAATCCGTTTTTTAGATTGAAATGTATTGCCAACCGAAGGACCCACGCATACACTATGCTCCGTGACCAGATTAGTAACACTATATGACACATCTCCCACTGCCCGTCATTAATTCATTCAGTAATGCTGAACAGGGATGTTGTTATGTTGTCATCGCCTGGAAACTAATGAGTATCATATCAGAAGAGATACTTCTGATATCAAACCATTTTATCTAAAGTACTTGTTTCTTAGACATGGTTATATTCATGCTCATAGCCAAAAACAAAGCATTCATCTTCTCAAAAAAAAAAAAAAAAAAAAAAAAAAGGAGAGAGAAAAAACCCAGAAACATTTTCTGTTTGACCATTTGTTTTTCTCGTTCAATCTCTCTCCCTGAGGCAGGGTTAAAGTGAAATTGCACTCTGTTACATAATTATATAAGAGCACTTTTCATAAATTTTATATCAGAGGTACATTTCACAGTTAGTTCAGCTATTTAAAAATACTGAGCAACAGTGGGAAAAATTAATGTCAATTTCCCAGGTAATAGAAGTCATTAATGCCTGTAGCCTGACAAAGCATCAGTTCTCTTTACAATATGCAGTATTTTACAGTTACATACAGTTTATTCTTATGAAAGGCAAGCTTCATGCTCATGAATTGAAGCTTTGTTGAATTGAAAACACTCAATCCAAGGCTATGTAAACACATTAGGCTGCTTCCCAATCTGCCCATTTATATGCAACTCACTAGCAATGGGAAAGTATATACTCAGAATACTGTAAATGACTAAACAGTACACTAGTTTTAGGACATAGTACCACATACATCATAAAAATGTATGATACCACAGATTGTGGTAAATAAGTAATCAATCAATCAATCAATCAAATCAATAAAATAAATTTTATTTTAAAAAATAAAAGATAAAAAAATAATTAAAGGTGCAATATGTAAGAATTTTGCAGTAAAATATCCAAAAACCACAAGGCCAGTGTTATATATTTTGTTCACTTGAGTACTTACAATATCCCAAATGCTTCCAACTATTTGTAAATCATGAGAAAATTGCAATTTTAACCAAGGCTCCAGGACGTGTGAGGAGTCGCCTGTCAATAGCGTCATACCTGTGTTAGCCTCGGTTTCCGGTTTTATTTTGTAGAAACCATGGAAACACCAAAGACGCTTTGATACATGTTTTAATAGACAAGGAAACAAAAGTTTGGTTACATTTATAGACAGAAAACTAATTGCTGTTATATAGCTCAACACGTTTAGTCTTATTGTTTAAATCTAATTTTCTTGATTTTTTGCGAGTACCATGCTTTACCATGCCTCAGAGAAAAACACTATTTTTTCAAGTAGCTAACATAGCATAATCAGATGCAGCTTTATTTTTAGTAACAGTAATACAAAATTCTCCATCATACAATACGTTTTAAAATTAATTGCTTGCCATTTATCAACACAAGCCACCCAGCATTTAATATGATATTCTTAAATCGATCTAGCTTACTGCAGTGTGTAATAGTGTCTCACAGCAGCCGCTGAGCGAACGCTCAGAGTAACATCATTTTCAACACACTCAAATGCATCTAATATGATCAACAGAGCTGCGTTACCTCATACTCATGACCGGAAAAGCGGAAGCGGCGCCGGTGTCTGCGGCATAATAAAAGTTCTGCTGCTCACGGCGCGTGTTGCGCAATCGCTCCAGCGGCCTCGTTCAGCTCCCACAACACTCGGTCCTGCTCTGCTTCAGACTACAGTAACGTTAATAATCGCATCCATGAACATGGTTTCTGTTGAGTCCTATCCCAATTGTTTTCCACCGGCTGTGAGAAGAAGAACACATGTCCTAAGATTTCGCGCTCAAACTTGGCGTCATCAAGCTACGCCTTTGTTTTGAATAGGCCTCTGGCAACCTCTAGCAGACAGAAAATTTTACATATTGCACCTTTAAAACAAAATAGATATAATAAAAGTAAATAAAAAATAAAAAGCAAATTAAATAACTAAAAATTAAAAAGTGAATAAATAAAAATAAGAAAATAATTAAACAAAAATAAAAGTGTACTTTGAAAATTAACCGAAAAAGTAAATCTTCCAGGCACATTTCAGAATAATTTTTTCAATGCAGAACTGGCGCTATGATTCAGAATGCACCGATTCTAGTCTCACATACTACATAACAGTTACTCGCAGTGTTGCGCCAACAAACATAATTTGATGGAGGAGGTGAACCTTCACTGAATAATCAGTGAACTTCTGTAGATTGCTCTACTGGGTAATGTGAGAATTCAGGTTAGAGTTACTTCCTTAAGTGTGCTTGAAACAGAGCAGGAGCCCACTGGAAGCTTGACCCCTGCTCAGAATTTTAGCAATTATGTTGAGAATTTGACAACAGGAAGAGGGGGGGAAACATTCTCAGTTGTGAGTAAAAGACTTACTCTAGGGAATGGGTGAAAGTTAAAACACTTGGATATTCCCTTTTGGTTCTCCCTTTGTTAGTGGTTTATCTACATCTGCCACTGTCAGTTCCTCAATTTTTTTCAATGTCAGTCAGTAAACAAATTCAGTCCTTCAGAACCAAACATGACTTGTTAGTAAACCAAGGTTCAAGGTCCTTTTCAGAACCTTGTACAGAACACTCACAAAACATTACAGATAACAAATTACTGCTTCTGCACTTATTATAACACATGGGCAAAATTAAAACAATTGGAGATGTTTCCTCAGATACATCTCTGACATGAGTCATTTCATTTAGTGGTGATCCTTATGGAGACAAATATGGGCTCTAGATGCTTTGTTGCTGAGCTAGCAAAGAGTACAAGCTCTGTCTAAATACACAAAACAGATCTAGGTCATTTACCCTTGCTACCAACTTATACTGTAAACAGCAGTGTTTGTTTACATGATGATGTCATAGGACCTTCTGGTCGTCTTTGTGTATCAGATTACTTCACTTTTGCATTACATGGCCGTGAAAACAGATCTTCTGAACTCCAATCCCTCCCAACCGGTGCTGCTAATGTGATTAGCAACTAATTTTCCATTACTACAAGCTGTCTGAACATCTGACCAGCAGCATCTCATATGTCACTGTCAGAAATGAATCAACATGAAGACCTGTATCATATGCAAAAGGTCAACCTCACACGATAGGAGAAGCTGTGAACCCCACTGTGGCCCATGTGCCCAAAATAGCCAAGGCTAAAATTCGAACACCCAACGTGTAAACCATAACCACCAGCCACAACAGAAGTAACACATGAAACATGGGGAACTGATGAGGCCTTATTTGGTTATGTGTTGCTTAAAGGTGTACAACTTTATGTTTTATCACTAATAGATAAAATGTACATATCATGTTTCAAGTTTGATTTTGACAGAACAAAGCAGTGAAATCTGAGGTGAGCGAGTTGTATCCTTGCATTCACATATTGACAGATATTTTTTTATGAGGAACTATTTGATTCAGGGATGTTTCCTCTGAAGAAGATATGCATTGTTCACATGATAAAAATCATTCTGAACGCATCACTTCGCTTCAGAAGGCCTTTATTAACCCCCCGGAGTGGAATATGTTTATGATGGATGGATGTGGATGGAGACACTTTCTTCAGCTTCATACTCATTTGGTAATGCTTACTGCCATTATAAAGCTTGGATGTATCAGTATATTTATTAATATTTCTCAGATTGTGTTCATCAGAAAGAAGAAAGTCATATACACCTAGGATGGCTTGAGGGTGTGTAAAGCTTGGGGTAATTTTCATTTGAATGTGAACTAATCCTTTAACATTAAAATTATTATTTAGCCATTCAGTCAGATTGATATTTATCATGTGAACAATGCATATCTTTTTCAGAGGAAACATCCCTGAATCAAATAATTCCTCACAAAAAAGAAATATCTGTCATTATGTGAGCTGCAGCTGATGATTATCAGTGAACATGGACTTAAATCTTGGTCTGTTTCTCACAAAGCTATAGGCATTTACAAGACAGAATACAGGTTATGCATACAATGCATTCTTGCACAACAGTAAAACAGTAATTCAATAAAATATAATTGTGGCAATTAGTAGGTTATTCTCTGTCCTACAATGCTAGTGTTTTCATAGATATTCTAGTTATTTTGTTGGGCAATCCTCAATTGCACAATGGTGTTTCAAAATGTTTCACACGGTTCTGGGAGTGTTACACACCATTTTACTTTTTTGATACTTTTATACGCAGTCCATATGTCTGTCTGCTCAGAAGATCCATATTAATAGTTACTTACTTTACTCTCATTTTGATAAGTGCTCATTTTGGATGTTAGTGTTAATGTCTGTATATATTTATTTATTAAACCTTTATTTTTACCTAAACCTCCCTTATTTCCTTGAGATTAAAATCTCTTTCAAGAAAGCTATCTTAGTCTAATCCTGCTCATGCGGGGCCAGTGTCCTACAGAGTTTAGCTCCATCCTGCCCCAATCCTGAAGACCTTGATTAGCTGGTTCAGGTGTGTTTAATTAGGATTGGCGCTAAACTCTGCAGGATAGTGGCCCTCCAGGTGCAGGATTGGACACTCCTGACCTATCTGAAATGGCAACATAAAACATAAGATCAGAAATAAACTGACATATTTTAAGATCTGTCTGTGCAAGTTGCTTTCAGTTAAAACAGCTTAATAAGAAATGTTTCTTGAACACCAAATCAGCATATTAGAATGATTTTCTAAAGGATTTTGTGACACTGAAGACTGGAGTAATGATGCTGAAAATTCAGCTTCACGTGAATAATTACATTTTAATATATAATAAAATAGAAAAATATTTTTAATTGTAATAAATTTTAAATTGTAATATTACTTTTAAATCTTACAATCCCCAACTTTTGAATGGTAGTGTATATTATTTTGGAGACTTGTGAAATACCAAATCAAATACTTACAAATGTATATGTTGCAAGCAAAAAAGAAAAATAATATTATTATTATTATTATTATTATTATTATTAATAAACTCAGAATATATGGACACTTAAGAAGGGCTTTCAATGGACAAAGATGCTTTTAAGAATCCAGATTGTATAGTAAAGCATCTACCAACAAAGAGTAATGAGGCCATGCTAACTAGCCAAACCTTGATCCCTTGATTTATACTGCAACCATGAACTTGCCCTACTGGACTAAATCCCATTTGCAGTCCATATGTAAACAGGCATGCATGGAAATGCCAATCAATAACAGTGAGAGGAAACCTTTCTAACAATTTAGCCTTGAAACCTTGGAGACCTTTGGCACAAAGCAAAAGCTACAGTTTTCCACAGTATTTCAGTCTGGCAGTGTCTAAAACAACATCCTAATATTGAGGAGGCTGCCCACACAATTTCAAGCTATTTAGACACAGTGGGTTCAAACAATCCTTCACAGTCTGCTGAGTAAATAATGAGTGGGGTTCATCAATCCCCTTATATCACAGTTCACTCAAGGTTAAAACTCATGCCAAAATGCCACACAGAAACAATAAAGTGAGCAGGTTTTTTTTTTTTTTTTTTAATTTCACATTAAGAAGTAATTGCATTAACTTGAGCCTCAGCCTAGCAGTTAGTGCATGTTTCTACACGTAATCCTGTGTTGTTCATACAGGCTATGGGAGTCCAAATTGCATCATTTGCAGATTGTCCACTTTTCTAAACGTAATTTTCTTTCCTACATGGTCATTATGGACATTATTAAAAGGAATAATTTACCTTAAAAAGAAGAAGATTCTGTCATTATTTACTGGCCTTCATATTACATATATATATAATATATATATATATATATATATATATATATATATAATTTGAACTGTAAAACACTATAACAATGCTACAGTAAAATCCTATCAAGTTACCTTACTATATACAAGGAAAAACTATGATAGATCCAACCTTACATTTCATTTACAGTAAAATATTGTTAAATATATCATTTTTGGAAGTATAATAAAAATAATAAATCAGTTACAGTGAAATGACAAAAATAGATATTATAGATATTGTAATTTAGTCCTGGTTCACTCATTTTTAATATCACCTAAAGATACAAAACCAAAAAAAAAAAAGGCTTTTATGACATATTTTGCGACAGAACTTCCGAATAGGGCTGCACGATTAATCATATTTTAATCGCGATAACGATATCTGCTTTTCTCGATTGATTACAAATAATCGTCACGATATTGGCCCGCTCGTTATTTATCCTGAAAACGTGTTTTTTCTTTGGGATATGCCTGTGGTTGCCAGATGCAAAGAGCTTAAATTCCCCAAATAGAGCTTTTCCCTTTAAAGGATATACTTTCTTCCCGGTGTTTTACTTAATCTGTGCAATCTGGCAACTCTGTGCACACGCTCCCTCTAAATGCGGAAGAAATGCTGATGATCTGAAAACAAACATGTGAAAACAAACAAGCGAAATTCTGCTTCAGTGAAAGTGTCATACAGCCTAAATCTGCCATGATCAAACCTTCAGTGATGAATTTCAACAAATGCAACATGGATCTCCACCTTACTGTTTGCAGAATGCACTTTTGCAACCTATGTGTCAATTCAATCGGGAAAATGAACATAATTTGGCCGTTTTATCTTTTGAAATTTCTATGATTTTACCAGTTTTCATAATGTTAATCAGTTATATCAAAAAGCATCATTCTTTGCTTTACGAATTTACAGGGCAATCTGAATCTGTGGTTTGTCTCATTTGCAAACTAATTGTGTTGCTTTAAAATCTAATGTGAATACAGATTACAAAGCGCTCACCAAAACCATGTGTTTTGTATTGATTTACCATCTAACGAAGTTATCATAGTTGGTTAAATGAAGTCGGTGTGCCACCTACAGGCCTTTTGGGTGAAGTGTAGGTTGGTAAAGAACGTGCAAAGTGGCCATAACTATATTACCCTTTTTGATAGAATAATCGTGATTAATAATCGCGATTATAATTTAACAAAATAATCGTGATTATCAGTTTAACCATTATCGTGCAGCCCTACTTCCGAACATCCAAAACAATGCTGTGTGCTGAGCTAAATGCACTCATTGTATGTGCGTACATATGTATTTTTACTAGCTGAGAACTCACAAAGAGCTTAAAAAATTAGTAAATTAGTCAAAACACCAGCAGGAATTTCTCCATCACACACACAAACGAAGATCTGCTGCAAGGAGACACGGTTCCAGCGCATGTACTGAACTGTAATGGACAACAACGCGACTATGTTTGAGCATTCTGTCTTTTAAGGGTTGCATCTTGTGACATCACCTCCTGTTTCGGTTCATTTTGATCTCTTTGTCGGTGTTGCATTCATATATATTCATCCGCACCAGAGTTTGTTTGGAAGTAGACCAAGACCCACCTTTTCATGTGGGTCTTGGTCCGCTTGTTTGGCGTGACCAGGGTTCAGACGGCAGTGTTCACACTTATTTAAATGAACCGCATTAACAGAGCAATCACACCAGAGTTCGAAATAAAATCTAATCAAACCCTTAGTTTTTGTAGGCTTCTTAGCTTGTTGCTTGTATCAATTATGTAAATTTTTTACCTTATTGGAATCGTTAAGAATCGGAATCACTAAAATTCAATCGATACCCAACCCTATTGTCAGTATATGTTAAACATACAAAAGAGATTTTAGTAGCAGTGTTTGTTTTACAGTGTATGCTATCCCCAACTCTAAACTGTAACAATCTACAAATCCCTCACCTAAGAAAAAGAAACAAACAAACTTGGAATTCAACAATACGTATAAATGTCAAAGATCACTATATTTCCAGAGACACAAACTAGATCAATTCATCACAAAAAAATTGCGAGATATAAACTCACAATTGTGAGAAAAAAAAGATTGCAAAAATGTCGAAATTACCTTGTAAACAACAACAAGAAATGGCATATTAGAAAAAAATATAAGAAAAGATATTTATCCCCATCATGAAAATCTTGCAGCTCTTTAGTGCAAAAGCTAACGTCATCACTGTACATCTGCATGACCTTAACATTTCCCCTGCTCCATTTCCAACTAAATCATGTTCCTCTGGAGGTTAAACAGCTCACATTACTGAGCTGTGCTGCTGAGGTCAGCCTCACCAGAACGTCCCAGTGTCACAGAAGTTCCCACTGTCCTAAAAGAAGCATGTCCTCCTCTCACACTGCACTGTTCATTACCCCTTAAGGTTTACTGGTGTCAATAGCCCTGCAAAATCTCAGTAGCAAAGTCATGTTTCCTGTGTTGACAAAACCTCCCTCTGGACATAAACAGATGTGTGGTTTAGAAGCATGATAGAGTATACGTTCTTGCACATTTCTTGTATGTGGAGGAAAAGGAAATTGCCGTCTTGCTTCGTCTTTATTTGGACATGTTCATTCATGAAGGAACTCCCAAAATGACAGAAGTATGCCAGATGTCAGTGTCTGCTAACAAACATCAAACCACACCACGCAGGCTACATGGTTACAATGTAACTTTAAAGGAATATTCTGGGTTCAATAAAAGTTAAGCTCAATCTTATAATAATAAAAAATAATTTCCACATCTCCCTCCTTTTCTTATTAAAAAAAAAAAAAAAAAAATATATATATATATATATATAAAGTGTAAAAAAAGTGAATGAGGCCAACCCATGAATGCTAACATTTTTAGCATTAGTAACGTTTCAATAGTAAAGTCACAACACTTAAACAAATATGTGCATTAACATGGTTTTAGTTTTCCTAATTTACAATTTCGTTGACAACACTTTGACTAAACTAAAAAAAAAAAAAAAAACAGACTTAAAAATTAAGATTTAAACAACTTTACAGCTCAAATAATACACAGGTTTAACAGAATAACTAATGTAATTGCTTTTATAAAATTACAAGCATCACAATTCTGCTTTTAAAACCATTGTAAGTTCTTCAACATAACCTTGATTTTTGATTTGGGACACAGTGTGTATATACTGTATATAGCAGGCAGCAGGATAAAACTGGATCATTCCCATTATAAATCAACAAAGCTGTTGCACAACGTGGCAAAACTAGATCAGACCTGCAGTGTAGACAGCTTTGTGGTTATAATGGAGATATATAACAGGATCAAGTTTTGTCACTATGTTTGTTTGCTCGCAGTTAAGATGGGCAGTATATCTGTCTAAAATAGTACCCAAGATGAGATTAGTGCATCCCAAATCACAGTATACACTGAAAAGAGTAAGCCGCAGATGCCTGGATGATATACTTTCTGTGGTGGACTTCTGAAGTATCCATCCTTGCACGCTTTTTTAATTTATTGTATTTATTTAGCTAGACAATTACATTAACATGAAAACCATAGGACTAGAACATCTAATCAATAAATAAAAAAATATAATTAAATTCATAATTAAATTAAATTTAATTAAATTCAAACTACACTCAAAAAAAATTAACTTTCACTGTTAGTGTCACTCAAACCATCCTTGTTCACATTACTTAAAAACTGTAACAAGAGTTGTTTCAACTAAAAATGAGTATTGTCAGCTTTACTTAGAGTTTGTTCAGTCCACACTAACATTGCTGTGTGAAATGCACAAATTAATGGCGCCTTAGTTTAGGCTGTGAGCACTCATATACACGTTTATAGGATGAAATTCCTGCTCTCAATTAAATGGAGTTTGTTCAATGAGTTTTTTTTTTTTTTTTTTTTTTTTTTTTGAGTGAATTTTATAGACCAAATAGTTCATTTAATAAGGTAAATTAAGTCAATAAATTTGTTCACCTTACGTAATAAACTTTTATAAGTTTAACATAACATTATTAAGCAAACTGCATATAAATATGTAACAGTGACAAATTCAAATGATTTGTATTTACTCAAAGAAAATTGTGTCTTTTGTTCATACAACTAAATTGCTATTTGTACAAATTATTCAAAGTTGCGTAAATCCAACAATTAATTTTTTTGAGTGTAATTATTAATTAAAAAGGTCTTTGTGTAGTGCAAGGAGAATCATGGAGGCCTAAAAAAGCCATCCGTTAGCATTTTCGTTCTCTCAATAGCATATGCTCAGCCAGCAAATTAATCCATTGAATGCGATTATTCATTATTAGTATCATTATCAATATCATTATAAATAGTTGTTGCAGCCCTATGCAACAAAGGGGTCTGTTTTTTTTTCATTATAATTTATTGATATGGCCTTACTACACAACCAAATCATCACCAGCATGGTGCATACCACAGTATAATGCAAATTCCAAAAAAAAACCAAACAAAAAAAACAGTCCTATTATAATAAACATTGTACCGTCCAAGCACAATGGATGTCAAATAGCACAAAGTAGAACAAAGTAGAACAAAGTGTAGACAGTGCACAAAAGAGTGTTGAGCAACCAGGACACACTTCCCTAAAACAAAACAGACGTGTTTGCCAAGTCTTTCACTTTCCCTGGATCCTCAGGCTTAGTGTTTGATAACCCAGTATTATTAACAGAATCTGTCTCAAACAGCGCCATCACTTCACTAGATCGAATACAGATAACAGATTTATGAAGAACAGACACCATAGTTTACATTAGATGCATTACAAAATGGTTTGGTATTACCGCAGCAAAGTTTCCACATAGATGTTAACAGGCTGGCACTTTAAAAAAAAAAAAATAAAAAAAAACTATGCTGGTATAACAGTAAGCAGTACCCTTATAATAGCACCAAACAAACAACTTTGTCAGCTTTACTGCTATTATACAATCAGCAGCTTCAAATTCAACACCATTTCAGTTTTCTAAATATATTTTGTTTTCATAAGTTTATATTCTAGAACAAACCCTTACTGTAAAACCTATAAGCACAATTGTGAATATGCTAAACCAGCGTTTGAGTTTTAGGGGTTAAGATTATTTTGACTTAGCCATAAAGTAGACTAAATGCAAAACCTGCAATATTGATGTAACCTACAGCAAAAGTATGCAATCAGTCAATAACATTAATACATTAAATGCCAATATCCAAAGCTATATGATTTTTCTTTTAAAGTTTATTTTTGAGGATTTCTTACCCTACACCCATCAGAAGAAGCCCACGCTGGTGACGTAAAATTCCTTCTCAATGCCATTGGAGTTCCATTAAAAGATTCCCCCAAAAGCCAATGCTATCTCTCTCATAAACACTGGACCAAGCGAAACCAATAAATCAACAGCAAACAGACAGGCATGCTGAGGATGACATCACCCGTAATGGACACAGGAGAAACCCTAAACAGATTAAGGGCAAATCCTCTTAGCAAGTAAGCCATTCACCAACACTCTACATCCTCTTTACAGGTCCAAGAAACCCTGTTAAAATAAATGGATGGCTATTTTTAACCCCGGAAATGGACTTTCACTTGTAGAGTCCTATCAAGAGATCCTCGACAGATAATTCAGACTGATTAAATCATAACAGCGCTGATAATTCTGAGAACAGTGTATGAGGTCATGAATGAGTCACTGGTCAAAATACGACTAGAGAAGATTAAAGGTATGAAATTTTGAAACAGAGATTACAACAATAATCAAGGAAAGATAAATATAATTCTTTTAGGCTTGCTAATGTAATATCATTTTGAGGATTAAGTCATTCCTGCACGGTGGCATTAGTGCAGAACTGCCAGTGTTTCTGAGGCTTTGTTCACACTTTAGTATAAACAGTTTATATTTGATTGTAAACTTTGACTATTTTGCAAGTGATAAAATCAATCGATTTATTCAGACAGCGTAATTAAAATATTGCTAAAGCAATGGCATAAGCATCCGCATAATGCTTTCTCATGCATAATCAAAACTGCTCGTTCACACATTCACTACATAGCGAATGTTACATACAGGGATTTGCTATTTGAGGAAAGAGGGGGCAAAAAAAAAAAAAAAAAATGAGAGAACCTCTCAAAGAGATGAAATGAATAAAATAAAAAGTCTATTCTGACACTTTTTTGCATTGTGACATTTTCAGAACAATTAAAAGTGCAATGTGTAAAATTTGGGAGGATCTATTTACAGCAATGCAATATAATATCCATAACTATGTTTTGAGTGGTATATTAAGTCCTTACTTAATGAACCGTTATAATTTTATTACCTTAGAATGAGCCGTTTCTATCTTCATACGCCGCGGGTCCCCTTACATGTTAAGTCACCATTATGCGCCGGCAAGTTTCTACAGTAGCCCTAAACGGACAAACTGTTCTACAGAGCGCGTTTCATCACTATGTTGTTCTTCTAAATTGTTTGTGTTTTTAGGCAGCTTGCATCGTCACTACATTGAATACGCATGAAGTAGTATTGGAAAGTAGTAGCAGTAGTAGTCATATGGTTTATTAGAAGCAGAGACCACTCTTTGTTAGAAGAAGAAACCTCATTGCTTCAGGGGCTGCTGTCTCAGACGACGACATCTTTGTCTTGTGTCAGCAAGACGGCCACCATAGCTTCTCTGAAAGGGAGGGGTGAGCGCCGTTGGTTGCAGTTCGCAACCTCACCGCTAGATGCTGCTAAAATTTACACATTGCATCTTTAAGCTAATTTTACCCCAATAAACTGTATTTTTACATGTAACATTTGCATTACATAATTGTAACATTACAAGTGACAAAAAAAAAAAAAAATGTTCAGGGGCCGTATTCCCAAAACATTTTATCTTACCACTAAGAGTTCTCCTAAATAGCTAAAAGTTCTTAGCTAAAAGTCTTCTCTTAAAACCTATTCACAAAGCTGCTGAGACAAACTTTTACTAAGGAATAGACTGAAGTCTTAAGCTAAGAGTAAGGGTGGGGTTGACCTCGTTGCTATGGAGCATACACACAGTGATTGGCTGATGGGGGAGGAGTCAGCGATTTAATCATAGAAATATTGTAGAATGAGGTGTCATGTTTCCATAATAAAACAAAGGTTTTAAAATACCAATGTTGCCATATTCAAATAAAAGTTTTAAAATGTAGGTGTCACTAATTAAACTAGTATATACAGTTAATTGTCCGCCTCTTGGATGTCTGCATCTCGAGAATGCAGAATTCAAGCGACAAATTATGTTTTATAAACAAAGTTTGGGAGGAACACATTCAAAAGGTCTTTCTAATTAGCACGAGAAGAGGAATAAATACACAGACGAGAGCCAACTCGCCTATAGTTACTGTTTTCTGCATCCCTCTGCCACCCCGTCCCTTACTCTCGGCTGGGGATATGGGGAGAACTTTGGGTTTGGGCTAAATTCCAAGCGCAGAGCCCTCGATTCCCTTGGACAGTAAACCAAATACGCTTATTTTATTACTCTATTCAATCATTTGTAAGTGTGAACTCATGAAAACCACTGCCACAGGTAATCGGACAATATTTATTTATTTGTTAGATTTATTTTTGGCGCCTCATCGTAGATTCAAATCTATAAATCAAAATGTATTGCATTTATGAAGAAAAAGTTCAGCACTTAAGGCTCTATCGCTATTGCCTCAATGGTGTACAGTGCCTTTGGGTGGATTAGGACTGTTTGTGATTTGGTCTTAGTGACTTAGGATTCCTCTTGACTACTCCTAACGTTTCACAGATTTAGGAGTTAGGAGATTTAAAATGCTTTGTGAAATACTCTTAGTCCTAATTTTAGGAGTCCTAAATTTTTGCTCTGACACGCCCATTATTTTTAAGAGTTTCTCCTAATTTCTCCGATTTAGGAGCTACTTTTAGCCTCAAGATGTTTTGTGAACGATGTTTCTCAGATCATTTTATTGACTCGGATCTTTAAGAATCGTTCAGCAAAATGAATTAAGTCATTTCATTAATTTCGCTCACTTCAGCAGAACAATTGAAATGTTTATAGACAAATTCCTCACCTCATCAACTTATGCAAATGCTGATCACATTTAGAATAAGAAAAACTATAATGCAGCCAAATTATGAGAACCAGAAATTAATAATTCATTGCTTAGCTGGGTCTTCCGGCTATGCTGTCTGTTAGTTCACCACAAGTATTCATAATGTTTGTTCATCACAAGTTATGGAAAAGAACCATAATGACAGAAATTCACAAATGTATAAATTGAAAGAAATTTGAGACCAGAAATGCAACACGTAACTGTTTAAAAAAAAAAAAACTATGCACTTGTTTGTAAGGAAGGTTGGGTATTATTAACTAAAGTCTGTATCAGATCCGAATGAATGACTTAGACCCAAAGACTCAAGAGATGAACTAATCATTTCTGTTTCCTGTACAGAACCTAGGGGACAAAATGAACGAATCACTCACTGAGACAACTCGTTGTTTCCAAGTCATATTAAAGATTTGTTCAAAAAGAATGAATCGTTCCTGATCGACCCATCACTAGATGGCTGAGACATTACAAAAAGGTCAGAGGAATATCACTGGAAAAAGAAGGGTTATGATCAGGCAAGAGCTTTAGGACCCACGTTAATTTTAGTTTAGTTTTCCAGTGCTGGAGAGACCTAAGCATGAAGGCCAGAAGATGGATGCCAAGGTTGCGTTGTTTCTGCTCCATACGCGAGTAACACTGGCTTGAAGTGAGGGGCTGTGTTTTTTGGGGTTGATTTCAAAAATCAACAGTGTTTCTCAGAAATCTCTTTCTGCACCTTTAAGGCTGGAAAGGAGAACATTTTTAACATTCAGAGTAGTGCTGTCAAATGATTAATCACATCCAAAATAAAAGTTTGTGTTAACATAATATGCGTGTGTACTGTGTATAATTTATATAATTATTATATATATATATATATATATATATATATATATATATATATATATATATATATATATATATATATATATATATATATATATATATATATATATATATATATACACACACACGTATATATTTAAGAATTTTTTTTTATATATAATATAAATTATATATACACAGTATATACATGCAAATATTTCTTAAATATACATGTATAATTATACACAGTGCACATATATATTATGTAAAAACAAACTTTTATTTTGGATGCAATTAATCGTAATTAATCATTCGACAGCCCTAATTCAGAGCCACTTGCACTGTAAATTTTTTTATTTTTTTTATTTTAGTAAACTAAAGTTAATTTACTGTGTTTATCCAATTGATTTGTCAAATGTAAAACCTTTTGAGAGGAAGTAAAACTAAAAAAAAAAAAAATTTTAAAGTGTGGCTAAAACCAAAACCCTGACAACTAACACCACAGTCACAGAAACTGTCTGCCACACCTTTAAGCATCAAAGACACGTTCAGGACAGTGTCGCAGTGTTACTGTCTTTGCATTCACAGGCTTTTCTTTTCTGGGGCAGTATTCATGAGGGAAGGGTGAAAAGGGAAAGAGGCTATTTAAGAGACCTGAAACAGGGTTGATGAGTGAAAGCGTTCAGGTTTGGGTCGAACTACTGTAAGTGCGCAACACAGCTTTGCTATGCACACATGGCTGAGGCAGACCACCACCACAACTATACAACACTGTTAACAATAGTAAATATTACAATGAACTGTCAAATTTGAGAAATAGGTAATTTTGTGAAGCAAGTGATATTCTATGAAGAACAGTAAAGAATTGATTTCTCATGTTAAAAGTGAAGGTGTCATTATTCTATACGAATTTATAAAATCTGTTTCTTCTGTGTACCCAGATGGATACTGTCAAATCAGTAAAAATTTAAATAAACATTGAAGATCCAAACCTTTTGAGGGTGTTTCACATGAAATGAGATGCTCGAGTTTCAATCATACATTCAGTTTTTAGCCATCTGTATGCATGCAAAATCTGCTGTTTGTGCATGAACATACGTTTAGGATGAAATGCAGTTTTTCATGAAAATCCAGAACATGTTTTTTGACAAATTTAGCAACATTCACCCTTTAGACATATGCAGCAAGACTATACGTATGGTAAAACATGTGACTATAGCATGCAACAATCCTTTAACCCTTAAGAGTAAGTATTGTGGTATATACACATAGTACTGAATGATTACTATAATAATGCATTTTGAAAAAGTTACTCTAAGGTACTTTAAAAGAAGTCCACAATGTCCATGTCTAAGGTAGCACAAAGTACATTATTGATAGTATCAGATAATGTATTTTTGTTGAAAATATTTTTTTTCCTCCTTTAAAACAACAGTATATCAATAATCCAGATACTTAAATCATATCCTAAGTTCTGCTGGCTACAACATCATAGTACATGCAGATCTGGCCCTTTAATGATTATTCACATGAAGGTTGTATAAATATGCAGTAGTTGGAATCCGTTTATGTAAACAAATAGGAGTGGGGGAAGGTAAGTCGCACTGTTTCTCAGAAGTCTGTCTTCTGCACGTTAAGTCTACTAACACTGTGGCAAAAGGGTAGATGTGTCTCTCTGACCTCTCATTCCCAATCACTTGACCTGGCTGTAAGTAAATATTAGATGACATAGCTCTGAGAGTGACAAGAATCTCAGGTATCTGATTGGTGTGACAAAGCCATCTAATCCTCAAGCCAATTAGATGTCACTCCCAGTGAAATGGGTCTGACATAATGCTGGATAAACCAGTCAGAAAGAGTGTGACAATGACTAACCTACTTTTCAAGTTAGACTATCCCTTTTGATTTTAAGAACCTATTGTATGAAACATGCAAAAGAAGCTTTTGTATTTTATGCCATGTATGAACCAAACACCACATTTACAGCTGAATGAAATGGAAACCAGATGAAACTGCATGCGAGGAAGTTTGTGTAAATGAGCACCTACAAATTACAGCTGAATGAATTACAGCTGAACGTTAGAAACTACCTCAAAGAGTCTGCAAGCATTGAGACATACAATATTGTATGAATGCCTCTAGACTAAGAACTTAAAATGAAATCCACAACCCATTTTATTTCCATAATGTGGAACATTTCCATATGAAACAGGATAATAAACATGAAAATAGTTTAGGCTTTTATCCATCAGGAATTAATTGTGGAAAGTGACAGGAGGCTGGAGAACATTAGATAGATAGATAGATAGATAGATAGATAGATAGATAGATAGATAGATAATAGATAGATAGATGTTATGCTTTTATATCATCTTTGCATATGCTCTTTTAAAACTCATTTGTATTAAGTGTTATTTTGCATTGTAACCTCCACATTTAATCTGACAAAAGGACAGTTCCAATTGCATAATATTATTAGATATTTTGATAAAACAAACAAGTAAATATTAATATTTGTAAATTGATATTTGATTAAATATACAATTCTTTGGGTGGTCTAATAATGAACAAACTGAATTGTTGATCACAAAAAAAAAGTTGTCACATTGCTGTGTTGTCTATATTTTATTGAAATTTTGCAAATTTGTGCATATTAAAATGTACTTTGTCATCCATGTATGCAATATAGCAACTTTATCTTTGTATATAAAGTATTTCAGTATGTGACTAACACCCTATAACAATCGCAATTCAGTATGCATGTTCTGACGAAAGAGGGGAAATCTATACACCTGTAATATCTCCCAAATAGACTCCAAAACAAACTTAAACACGTTCTACTTACAGAAACAATATGGGAAATATTTCCCAACGTGTCAACAGCAGCATTGCGTAGCGTTTTCACTCAAACAAACACACCTGCAGTCGCGCGCTTACAGCGGTGATCAAACATACACAAACTGAATCTCACATGAGTGTTTAGTAGTGCTATTCTAATCAATGTACTTTACCATTTCATCCTCGTCCCCTTCATTTTCTCCTTCATCTTGGTCATCCCCATTTCTTGCTTTTATGTCGTCGCTGCATTCATCAGAATCATTTCCTTTCACTTTTCCGTCAAGACCCACAAAATCTGAGGAGTGACATTTAAATTCCTCAAATTGCAATTCGGGTTCATACGGCTCGGTTCGCGTCTCGCCTTCTGACAGCGTGTCGGAGCCTGATGAATTGTCTCCGCCGCCACCTCCAAATGTTTCTGACTGCTCACTCTCCATTGCCCTAAAACATCTCGTTAATTGTCTTAAACTAATGACATGCTGAAGGACAACTTATCTGAGCTCCAGCTAAGCGCCCGAGAGAACTTCCCTCACTGTGGTGCTGTAATTTTAACTGACATTAGTGTTTATCAGCCATTGAAAGTGAAGTTTGTAGTGCAGCACTGTAGCGCGCCCTGCTCAACTCATCGCTGCAGTGTCTTTAACTGAAGTCTGCGCTCATTGGCTAAGCAAGCCCCGCCCATCAGCCAATGAGGAAAGAGCGCGCTGGTCAAGTCCTTTTAAATCAGTGGCGCACTGCTAACCTTTGAGCTTTCAGAAAAAGGTTTGTCCAAAGAACACCGATAGGTGTAGGGTTGTCATTTAAAGCAGGAATTTAAACGGGACTGTATCTTTTTATTAAAAAAGGGAAACTGTCCATTGTACACCCGTTATCACATTGGAAGATGCTTGTCGACATGAAACATAGCGGAAAGCAGAAATATGATCTTGCAAGTTTTTGTTTTGTTTTGTTTTTTTTGTTTAATTTGTCATTTCAAAGGTGCGATTAGGCCTATATGGAACAGCTTGAGAACACGTGTAAAGGTAATCACTCACCTTTCATTGTTTGCTAAAACAAAAATATTTAGTTTTGATACCATGTATAAACAATGATAGTGATAGAAACTAATTATTTTCATGATTTTAAATTTAGATGTGATTTGGCTTTATTGTGCGCTACATGCATGAATTTGCATTGTTTAACATAATATCGCATCATAACATTTTAAAGAAGATCTCAGTCACTCTTGTCACGAAAAACATTTCAAATGAAGATTTGTTAGATTTCAAATAGTAAAAATAGATACATTGTTTATAATGACAAAAGTGTTTTTATAATAGCTATAATAGTTTATATGATGAACTACAACCTGTGGTTATCTGATCGGACACCTGTGCACTCAAAAAAAAAAAAGATTTTTGATGTATTTAAACAATTTATTTTGATTCAACACCATTGTATCAGGTTTCTGGTTTAAATGTGATTGATTCATGTTAAATTGACTTGAAACGGTTACTCTTTGACTTAACTTGATGTTTTCATATTGAAATAACATGTTTTAATCAAGTAACCCAACCAGGAGTTAATCAAACAGGACTTTTACTTCCCATCATGCTTTGCAAAGGGGCTGAACTGAGAGAGTAAACGTTGAAATAAAGTGTTATTTTAAGCATTTTTTAGCAAGATGAGAAAATGGAGTGTCTTTTTAATGGTTACTGTTCTATTATGTTGGTATTTAAAAGTTTCTGTTATGTTAATGGTTTTGGGGTTACCACTGTGGAGAAGTCTTGCAGTTGTGCTTGGGTTGAGAACCTGCTAACAAAAATTCATTTTATTTTAATAGTGAAGTGATTGCTATGGTAGTGCTTTGGGTAGTGTTTCTCAAAAACATCACAAACCTACGTTGATCCTAGCTGCAATGGTGGCAATGGGTCTATGATCAACAAATAACATCATTATTTGCTTAAATCAATTTCAATTCAAATCTAATTGAAACATCAAAATAAATATTCATCAAATTACCATAGCCATACATGAACAAGACATTAACTAGTAGGTGTAATAAGACAGAATTTTGTTGAATTAAAGTGCACCACAGTAATACAATACAAACATTTTGATTCAACTAGTTGCAAAGAAGTCACATTGACATATTAAAATCATGTTTAAACTACAAATGTATATTGTGTTCATATAAAATATTTAAAGCAATCCAAGTTTACTTAATTTGATTAGATGCATAATGGGTGCTACAATTAAATCATGTTCATTCAACAATTTATTTTTTTGAGTGTGTGAGCCTGGGGGGGAATACAGTATGTCATTTGTACAGTTTTTCTCAATCACTTTTCAATTTTATGATTTTATATATATATATATATATATATATATATATATATATATATATATATTAGATACAGATTTCAACGGTAGGTAAAACTCGGTAGGTAAAAAAAGTCAATAGTACAAAAAGAATGTTTAGAAATTGTAAAGAGTGTGGCAGCTTCACTGAGAATAAACTCATCAGGTTGATCAACAAGCTACGTATGTGCATTCAGTTATTGTGTAAATTGTATACAGTTGTATTAACTCTCTTGCACACGTGCCAGATGCAGTTTGATTATATTCATTCAGTGATAGGAACTTAATGTTTTGAGAAAAGTGATTGAGAAATATTCTATGTAGTCTCTAATTTAAAAGGAGATCACAAACATTTTTGCATATTTTTGTATATCTTTTTTGAATATTATATAAAATATAATATATCAGTACAACATACATAAAATATCAGTACAACATACAAATTAGTCTGAACAGATCTTGCCCACACACCACAATACATAGCAAATCCCAATCCTCCATCCCACAGTGCCACAAGTAGCTAAACATACATAAACGGTAACACTTTAGAATACTGTTTCTTACTTACTGCATAACTAATAAGGAATTACTGAAGAACTAATAGGTAATTCTTCATTAACACTTAAGTCACTACTGTTAACTAAGGAAGATGTGTTAACTAATCAGTATGTAATAGAATTTTATGATTATGTTAAGTAACATTTAGCTAATCAATAACTAATGAATTCTGTCATACCTTCTGAAGAACTACTATTAATTATCTACTAATTAATGTTCAAGATAACTATGAAGTAACTACTAATGAACAGAAAATGATTCATTTTCAAAATTACAACTTTGTACTACTTTGTTACAGTCCACTACTTATTATTACTTATTATTATTATTATTATGTAAATTAAATATGCATTTTTATGCTGCATAATACTGCACTCCCAAAAAAGACTCATTACAACAAATTTGTTCAGAAGTTTTTGCCTGTATGGTGATTAACTGCACATGTTCTGTAAGAAATCCACTTCTGAAAGGAACCCCACCCCCACAGCCTTGCCATAACTATCGAACTTAACGCAGATATAAAATGTTTTATTTATTTATTTATTTACTCAAATGCTGGGATGAGTCATTTTTGGGTTATTTTTTCAGTGTTGGGTAGTTTTTGTGTTGTTATTCCCCCCACCCCTCCCCCCTACTGAGTGCGGGCATTTTCATCCTCTTGAGGAGAGAGCAGTTCTTTGCGCTGCCGAATTGGTGCATTTCTTTGCCGAAATACAGGTTTGTGTATGTTTTATTTTATCTATAAAACCATTGCTGTGCTGTAAATCATTTTATTTTATGAATAGCAACATACAGATACTGAATGTCAGTCACCTGACTGACGAGTGTCGCATCAGTCTTTTTGCATGATGGAAACGCCTGAAAACACATTATTTTATTTCTATGGATACTAAGTTAAATCTAATTACTTAAGATTTTAAAATATGTTCTCAGAGCTGTGCACTGTTTGTTTATGGGCAGGTTATAGAGTCAGTCACAGCATCTTTCGGCAATAAGTCTTGTTTTACAGTCTATGAGTGAAACACAGGGCGGCGGTCTGAAGTTAGCAGTTCCCCCGCCTAACACTAGCCCAGCTCCCGCACGAGATCCAGCACCGCTACCCTGTGGAAACGGGATAACAGATGCCGGTTGATTACACTTGAATTGCTTTTAAATGTTTTAACTTTTGATTCTAAAACGTTTGTTAAACGAGTTTAAATGTAAGTATTGTATACATGTTAAAACGGAATAAAATATACTGTATTAAGAAATGTTTTCATCTGAAATAAAGGAAGATATCATGTAAACGGTAACACTTTAATTTAAGGGTCCAGAATAATGCATTATTAAGCATTAATAAATGATTAACTTGTTCACAATTAAGCATTAGTTAAGAATGAACACACAAGTAATTTATGATTAACTTTACATTTTAAGGGTCCTGAATTATGCATTAGTGAAGCATAAGTAAACTAGTAATTAATGATTTATTTGTTCACAATTATGCATTAGTTAAGCATGGACACAATAGTAATTAATGATTAACTTAACATATAGTAGGGCATATTAGCCACTATTTACAAATTATTAAACATTTGAAAGATACATATTTATGCTATAAATAAACAAAAATGACCTATGGATTAATGCTTAACTGAATGTAGAGTAAATGCCTTTTAGTCATTATCTACAACTTAATAAGCCATATATTATTTTTGTGTAGTGATATAATTATATTTCTGTGCCATTCTATTAAGTTAACTGAACAATAAATTAGTAATTATGTTTAATTACTAATAGTTTTACAGTTATAAATTGCTAAAAAAAAAAAAAAAAAAAAAAAGTATAAAGACAATTTGACCCCCAAAGTGAAAGGTATATCCACATTAATTATGGCACTTATTGAGTAATATTCAAGTTTGACCACAATAAGCCAATAATTAAGGCTAAACTGCCATTAATACAGTACTAATAAAGGCAATTTGACCACCTATTCTAAAGTGAAAGCTAAATCCTCATTAATTATGGCACTTATAGAGTGATATTCAAGTTTATTGACCAAAATAAGCCAATGATTAAGGCTAAACTGCCATTAAGACAATTTTACAACTTTATAACTGAAAGCCAGCAGTAATTAAACATACTAGCTTATTGTTCAATTAACTTAATGGAATGGCACAGAAATATAATTGCATCACTACACAAAAACAACATATGGCTTATTAAGTTGTAGATAATGACTAAAAGGTGGTTACTGTACATTCAGTTGATCATTAATTACTAGGTTATTTTTGTTTATTTATAGCATAAATGTGTATGTTTCAAATGTTAATAATTTGTAAATAATGGCTAATATGCCCTACTATATGTTAAGTTAATCATTAATTACTAGTGTGTTAATTCTTAACTAATGCTTAATTGTAAACAAGTTAATCATTAATTAATGCTTAACTTATGCATTATTCTGGACCCTTAAAATAAACTGTTTCCATGTGAACTAGTGGTTGTGTCATGTATTTTACAAAGGTTTTTAGATTATTACGTTAAATAGTGTTTTTTTTTCAGTGCAAGTTTGATTTGAGTCAGAATTGTGTGGTAATTATTTATTAATTACTAAAGGGTTCCTTTAATCTTCACTTTAGAATTTCAGGTTCTAAGTAATTACTACAGAATTATCTAATAATCCTTTATTAATTGCTAATGGGTTCCCTATATTTTCACTTTAGAATACTGTTTCAGGTTCTAAGTAGGCTAATTCCTGCAGCATTATCTAATAATTTTTTTATTAATTACTAATGGGTTCCCTGTATTTTCACTTTAGAATACTGTTTCAAGTTCTAAGTAATTACTGCAGAATTATCTAATAATTCTTTATGAATTGCTAATGGGTTCCCTATATTTTCACTTTAGAATACTGTTTCAGGTTCTAAGTAGGCTAATTCCTGCAGAATTATTTGATCATTCTTTATTAATTACTAATGGATCCCCTGTATTTTCACTTTCCCTCAGTCATTGCCTTACATACTGGAATTTACTCAATGGTAATGGGATATGCTGAGGAAACAGACACACTTACAATACTGTATATGAAATATAAAAACTAATCTCAGGTAAGTTGGCTATGGCAAGGCATTTAGAGTGGGGGTTGGGTTCTTACAGATTTGGGATTTCTTACAGAACACACTCACAAAACAATTATTTACCACACAGGCAAAAACCTCCATAAAATGTATTGTATTTATTAATATTGCATTTCATAATACTACTACTGATAACATTAGTAAATAAGGGCCACAACTCAATGTAATTGTGTTTGAGTGTTCATTAGTTACTTCATAGTTATTTTTCTTGAACCTTAATTAGTAGATAATTAATAGTAGTTCTTTAGGAGGTATGACAGAATTCATTAGTTATTGACTAGCTAACTGTTACTTAACAAAATCATAAAATTCTATTACATACTGATTAGTTAACACATCTTCCTTAGTAGTTAACAGTAGTGAAGTGTTAATGAAGAATTACCAATTAGTTCTTCAGTAATTCCTTATTAGTTATGCAGTAAGTAAGAAACAGTATTCTAAAGTGTTACC
The DNA here is from genome assembly GCF_019924925.1 of Ctenopharyngodon idella. Lineage (NCBI taxonomy): Eukaryota > Metazoa > Chordata > Actinopteri > Cypriniformes > Xenocyprididae > Ctenopharyngodon > Ctenopharyngodon idella. The sequence goes on along the minus strand of NC_067224.1, from coordinate 9,829,675 downwards.
GAATAAACTTTAATGACAAACTCTGATGTTGGCTTGACAAAGGCTTGTTGTCTGAAAGTTTGAAATAACTTTGAAAAGCTTGAACTTTTGAAGATTTTACTCAGTCAATAAAATGTTATTGTTCTAGCACATTGCTAACAAGTTGCCAACATGATGTAACACATTGCTAGCATGTTTCCAGCATAATTTAGCACATTGCTAGCATGTTTTAAGATGTTGCTAGCATGATTTAAAATGTCAAGCCAATATAATTAAACAAGAGGGCATAGATAATTAGATGAGGTTTATGTATTCTGTTCTGTTGTTATACCCAGATAAGAGTACATTACAGAATATTCTCACTGTGCTTTATAAATTGAGTATTGTGCTCTCAGATGATCATTCTTGTGATTATAACTAAAACCACAAGGTAATTGTAAAAAACTAATAAAAAAAAAAGTAAAATTATAGTCAAACCTTTTTTTATCATCTTCTTTGATTTAAGACCTCCACAGTATTAAGAGAACCAAGTCCCTTACAAGTTTTAAAAAGAAATGGGAGGTGCTTTGTGATCTCTTAATCAGCAAGTGTTTGGTCTAATATTCATCAGGCAGCTGTGCCACACCTGACATAACTAAAACTTATAAATCACTGAAAGGTTTATAGATTCACTCTGTAGCTCTATCTTCTATCAAACACATGCCAAGAAACACTCCCATTTAAATACTTCATTTGGATTCAAATATATTTAAATACTTTATTTGGATTCACAGTTAAAATCAGATATAGTATAAAAAATAATAGTATAAAAAAAAAATTGGGACATTATATAGGGAAAAAACTGCCAACATTATGCACATTAAATTCAAAGGATGCAACTGTATACTATGACATTTTACACTACAAAAGTACAATAGCTAGTTAGTTACACTTACTTCACAACAGATGGCGCTCATCTACAAGAGTTTGATTGTATGACTGTAATGGCTTGTGTTATTCCAAATAATATGTTCTAAAGTCCAACTTTTTGATAAGAATATAAAAACTCTGGGGGAAAACACTGACTTTATTGTTATTATTATTATTATTATTATTATTATTATTATTATTATTATTATTTTATTTTTTTGCATTGGGTTAGGGTTAGCAGTTTAGGGTTTATTAAAAAACAATTTATTTAACTTATGAGACAGATTTATCTGAAGCAGTTTGAGTGCACAGCATATTTACAGTGGATTCAGAAAGCTGTTGATGTTGATGCAGCCTTATGCTAAAATGCTTGAAAAAAAAAAAAAAAAAAAAAAAAAAAAAAAGTCAATCTACACTCCATACCCCATAATGAAACTTAAAAACTTAATTTTAAAAAACTTAATAGTAAAAAACAATTTTTTGATAACTGCAAATTTACTGAAAATGTACTGGTCTGAATACTTTCTGAATTTTTTTTCACTTTCATTATCATCTCACCATCACTGTACCATTCTGAAAAGATGTTGATTCAGCCTCAACCGTTACCAAAAACGAAATAAATTGAAATCAGCTAAACACACATCACAAAGAGACAAACAGCCCACACACTCTTATCTAAGATAGGGATCAAGACCATCGTCTTCCATTCGTCAGGTGATCAAAGAGATGAGTAGTAAAAATATAGATAAACATATAGGTGGGGGATTTTAAAACTGTGCTGTACACCACTCTCAATATATGACCAGTTTCCTGTAAATGTCCCTTTGACTGCACTATATGCTTTTGTCAAGCAGACTAACACAAATGGCTGACTCACATTTTGATGTTGTACCAAGACATCGGAACAAATTTGGAATATGCAAAGGAAATTTAATATTTCAATCTTGCTCACATTCATTTCTCAGAATGAAGTGTGCCATGTAAACAATATGAAAGGATGTTCATGGTTTCTACACATTTTATCAAACTCCTTGATCATCGTGTGGTTGGCGTTGTTCGCGCTGTCACATGTTCCATGAGCTCTTAGCAACAAGCTGGGTAAAAACTCTCTTGACTCCTGTAATGGGTAACTTCTATATATAAACAGCATTGCAGGCAGTTAGAAGTCCCCAACTTCTGCACAATTTGACAAACAGAAATTGTGAAACAGTGTAGATGTCATGGACATCAAGTTTTGCCTGGATGTCTTTTCTGTGTTAATAACTGAAATGTGTAGATGCTGTTAAGGAGTCACAAGCATTAAGTGTTATACTGCAATGTGTTTCCTACGTTGGGCCTCCAAACGTTGAAGTCTCTGAAGTGTGAACATGTCTCTTCCTGTATGTGTGTGTGTGTGTGTGTGTGTCTGTGTGCATGTTGGAGAAAGAGAGAGATATTTAACATCTCACAGTTCCCACACGTTCTCTAATACAGTATCTAGTAACTGCATAACTGCCAAATGCATTATTTAGATAGAACTGTTTGTTCATCCTGATTTTGTGCTGTTTTATAGACTGGAATTGTTTATGTAAGAATATGTTCGTCTGGTTTTAATTTTAATTTTATTATTAATGATATTAACTAATATTAATAAGCTTGAAATAGGTCTATATTCACTTCACATATGCATTTTTTTAATAGAAACATTGACTTTTAGATATAGAAAGACATAAGATCTTTAGTCAACATTAGGATTTCTAACATCAAACTGAAAATATGTTTCCTTGAAAGCTCTACAGAAGCAAAGAAGTGAACTTACTGCACAGTTTGTCTTAGATCTGTCAAGTGAAACTGTTCACTCATTTCTCAAAAGTCTTAGAGTAATCTAAGAAAAGCGCTTGTTCCCTTAAAAAAACAAGTTCCCACCACACATTTTGTTCCCACCACACACTTGTTATGCTGCATGTTCACAACTGTGAACACAGTAAACAACAACTGAACTTTTTCCATGAGATAAAAATATCATATTTCAAAGTTATAAAGATAGTTTATATGACATAGGCTATTATAATCCCTTAAATAGGCTATTATAATCCCTTAAATAATATATGCACACGCACACACACACACACACACACACACATACAGACTTAAAAGCAATTGTGTCACTCATCAGGTCTTCCCATACCGAAAAACTAAACATCAGTCTGTACAGTCCTTTTGTTTCAAGTGATACCAGTCAATATTTTGCTATAAAAATGCTGTAAAATGTGTTTTAGGGTTGACAAATTCACAGTTTAGTGAGAAAATTAAAGGGAAGGTTCTCAAGCCATAGGCTAAGTGATTTCAAGTGTCAAGTGACATGCCTCTAAAGTTCAAAATGTTACTTCTATTCTGAGTTTGCAGAAGTGAAACTGTTTTTCTGTACAAGCGATATATGTCAGGAATGTTTTTTGTAGAATTTCTCAGTGACTTTCATTGTGTGTGTGTGTATATATATATACATATACAATGAACCAGAATAAATGTCATCAACCAGAACCAGAGTAATGTCATCAATTTCACAATTTCATATATATATATATATGTAATTTAATGACATTTGTTCTGGTTCTGTGACAGAATAAATGGAAATGGAAACCAGAATAAATGTCATCAATTTCACATAATTAAAATGTGACATAATTAAAAGAGCACATTAGCACGACCACATAAGTGGATGAACTCTGTGGTGAATCAGCTGAGTTTCTGCTAGGTGCCAGCATTGGTTGGCGCCTACATTGGCCAAAATGCCTCGCGCGTCTAAACGTTGCCCAGATATGCTGTCTAGGTAGGCAGTTCACTAGGTTCTAACTTCTGAAACAGCCTATGAGAGTTCAAGAGGACCTGTTGCGCTGTAGTTTCATGAGTGATGGGAATACCCCTCACTCTTCCGTTAGTTATGTGTGACTACGATGAGCAGACTGTCAAGAGGTTCCGACAATGCGCAAGTGCTCAGCTGCATTTTACTTCACTCTAGGTATGTGCTTTAGCTGTAATTTCAAGCAAAAATTTTTACGGAAATATGTCATAGTATATAATTTCATTGATATTATTGCTAAAGTGATGTTATTTCAGTAGGTTTATTAATATTTCAGGTTTCATATCTCTCTGTACAACCGAAGCGTCAACAGGTCAGTAAGTTGGACATTAGTGCTGTGTGTGGTCTGAGTTTAAGACCACATTGATCCTACACTGCTTTTTTCTGCTTAAAACTGTAAAAAAAACAACAAACAAACAAACAAACAAACAAACAAAAAAACCACACGTTCTGTTTTTAGAAATAGAACAGAGAAACGTTTTGACGTGTATGTATAGATTCTGCATTGTTAATAGGTCAGTAATCAACAACATGTGAACTTTATACATAAGATCTTTGTACATATTTTCTTGTTTCCATTTAAGCACAATATGCTCTTTAAAACATCTCAAATCATGCTGGATTACACAAACCTGTGGAGTTTGCAACATATATATAAAAAAAAAAACAATTTGTGGGACTTCAAATATTCTCATTTATAGTCATTGTCCAGAAGATAAATGACAAACACAGCTTTTCATTTAAACTTAACAGGATCCTGTGACTGCCAAAACGTGAACTCATTGAAAGATAAATGTAACAACACAGAAGGTAAGAAATTACCATTTCCACAAATGATGTAAGCTATGTCTTTTTATTCAGTAGGCCTTCAGTATGTTGGAGTAAACTAGAATACTTATTCTTAGTTTAACATAAATGTTACTTTATTTCTAATAAGTGTACAATGACTCGTCTTTTGGTTTTATATCCCTGCTAAATTGTTGGAGAAAATGTTGTGAGTTTGGAAACATGGCAAAGCAAACATTTTAAAGGCCAGTGTTTCAATAAAACATATTCAACTATTCTTTGGATGAGGCATAGTTTAAGTTGCCACAATTGAAGGATCACTGTTTTCTTCTGTAGAGTTTCTATTTACACTAAGGGCAAATAGCCTGTCTTGCTATTTACGCTAACTCCACACACCATTGTCTCATTGAGCCAGATGAAATTACAAAATAAACCCAAATGACAAATTGGACTGTTTTGTGGAGAGTATAAGGACAGTGGATATAGTTTTTGATGCAACAGACCAAGTTCGAATTTGCCTTTTTCTGATTCCATTCTTCTCCCCTTTTCCATTGCATATTAGCTTGGAGAGGTGATTATTTTAAATTAAAAAATGAAGAAAATATTCAAAAAGTGAAAATAAAGTGCCTAACAAGTATTTAATAGAGGGAATAAAATATCTACTGGGCATTTAATAGGCCTAAAGTAGAAATGCAAATAGCCTTTATAACATAAAATTAAACTAGTCCTTAACCTTCTCGACAATTCAACAGTTTAACTACCTTTATTGCTCAACATTCAGCCCTGTTAATAAAGTTATTTAAAAAAAAAAAAAAAGTTCAAACAAATATTTTGATTTTAATCAATGGAAAATACAAACCAACATTTGTTGTCAATATAATTATCCTCTGCTGAGTTACAGTGTTTGTTTTGTTTTATTTTTTGGGGGAAAAAATGCAAATCTAGAAAATGAATAGAAAATAAAACCGCTGTTGGATGAACAATATTTTCCAAAATTTAAGCACTTCTTTGTTTCATTTTTTAAGAGTATCTGTTGAACAAGTATCTGTAGAAAGTGACATTCATTTTTGTTTATATTATCAGTGGATATTTCTCATTTATTAGGAGTCTATGATTTGACATGCTTCATGAAACATACTAAATCTGATCCTGTATACATCTGTGAATGGAAAAATGAAGGAAACATATCAACACTCTATGCACTACAGTAAGTATATTTAAGAAGTGAGAAATATAATGATTTCATCTTTAGACTGTTTGCATTCTGAGGCTGAGCTTCACACTTTCTTGCTATTGTTAGATACTTCCTAATATCAAATGTTAATGTACAACTTCTCCACTTCTTAACCCATATTGTTTGTTTCCTGTGTAGGAGGAAATGCAGATGTATAACTGTACATAAGAAAAATGCAACTGCATGGATTTCCGATACCTTTGATGTGATAAATGGGAATTTAATAGCTCACGTAACTGCAACCACTGAAGATCAGAGCAGGTGCAGCTACAAAAATTTCAGTGGAATTTCATCACAGATGAGTATGTTAATCAACAATATTAATATAAATCATTTTCAATTTATTAAGATTTTAAGTGTTTCTAACCTCTGATCTTAAGTATATTGATTTATTGCTTAAAGTTACTCGGAAATTACTAGAAATGTTAATATTAGTAAAAGTTGATTGACAATTCTGTTACCAGACAGAAATTTCCACAGTTTCGTATGTGATTCTGCATTAGAATATTTCTTTCATTTCAGCACGGTGCGGTCCTCCTTCAAAACAGAATGTAACTTTTAAAAGAAGCTCAGGCCATTTGTCTGTTGAAGTGGACTGGGGAGATGAAAGAACATATATTGAAAAATTCTCTGTAAAGTATAGAGAATTCAGCGCTACAATGTGGAAAGAGGTCAGTAACAACCAACACAATCTTATGGCAATTTTACTGTTTTACATTTTGGTGAATTGGTGGCTAGTCTGCTTACGATCCAGTGACGGGTATGTTTAGGGGTGGGATTAGTGGTGGGCCTTCATGCTTACTTTTTTCTAATAATTGTTTGTTTTTGTACGAATGGTACGAATTCATACAACATGGACACTTTGCAAAATATTTCCGTTTTCTCATGAGATTGGTTTGATAATTGCACCCTGCAGTTTCAGAGTATCTCTGGATGCACTTGCTACAATCATTATGTCACTTTATTTTATCCTGCATATCCACATATGTAAAATAAGGTCATGTGCAACTCATTTTGTCAACTTAAAGCCCTGGGACAATATTCACCGTGTGGAATTAATTTTCAGGGACATTTATTACCTTAATAAGGGCATATTATTTCCTAAACAAAAAACACACATTGTGACATCCATTTGTGTAAATTACTTGAAGTAAATTTTCATTATGAATAATTATACATATCTATAAAATCAAATCAATTACAAATGTATCTTAGCTAGCACACATTAATTTACCCGTCCTTATGTCAGATGAGTGCAAAATGGTGAATTTTTTTTGACCTCGCACTTATGAATATCTTGGGTGTGTTTGTTCTCAGCACAGTCCTGATCCTGGAGATTACAGTAATAGAGTGTGGATCGGTGTAGAGTTGAGAAAGCACTGTACACTAGGGTGTGGTGTGGCTTTGTGGTTAAAGATCTGGGGCCACTTTTACAAACCTTTGTGTGGGTTTAAACCCCAAAAGTATGCGTAATCACAAACTACACAATATGAGTATCTTATATTTTTTCATTTAGTTATAAGGATTATTACACCTGGATAAAACTTAAGTCTGATCTGAATTTATATCTATTTCCATCTATGAGCTACATTTTATATTTCTGAAATACCTCCACAACCAACTATATTTGCCAAAATAAGCAGTATACGAACAGACTACAACCTACAATGTAATGTGCTTTGCCTTCGTTTTAAGAGTGACAACTGAAATTAAATCTCTCATTATTCATGACTTGATTAGACTGCCACATTTTGTATACTGTTTTTGGAAAATAGCATACGCTATGTTTATTACTTGGTCACTGGAGTTAGGCAAACATTAGGCAAGGGCCTTCAGCTAGTAAGCTAAAAGTTATGGCACAGCACCAATGGTGCATCATCCATTGTGCCTTTGTCTACATGGCATGATCCATCCATCCATCCATCCATCCCTCCGACCTTTAAAACCTCAAACTTTTACACTTATATAGGGCTTATAGTAAAATTAGCTACAGGCAACTGACACTAGAGATGTAAATGTACTTGCTTGTTTCTCCTAATTTTGTACTTCTGTACTCTGCAGCAACAGTCTAAAAACCACAGAGAGTTTATTATGTGGAATTTGACATCTTCTCTGTCCTACGAGTTGCAAATACATTGTCTTCACAATGCAAAGTGTGCGCAGTGTCCTCTCAGTGAGGTCATCATGGTACCACAGGGTGAGTTGATGACAGGGGTTTACAAAGTGGCCAAATACAAATGTGTGTATTTACTGATAATTATTTTATTGAAAATTTATACTTTTTTAATAGTGAAATGTGTAATTTTGGTTATGAAACAGATCAATTTACAAACACTTCTTCCATTCAAACACAAATCTTCCATTGTTTAATTAAACAGGTAGAGCCACACTTAACTCACAGCATTAGTTGAGCCAGTGTTGTTCCCATCTGCTTCGCTCAAACAAACAATTCTATTTTGTGCTGCTGGTGGCAGAGAAAATTGCACACTTTATCTTTTATATTTAATTGACCACTGTATTTTCAATGTCTTTCTTCTCCAGAACTCACAGATGCACCATCAATCAAATGGGAAATTCAAGACGATATACATTTTATATCTGCAGGACAGAGAAAAGTGGTCGTGATGTGGGAGGTACTAAGATATTTATTTTCCCAAGGCCATCTATGGTGTCAATGTATATTTTAGATGCTGACATCTAACAGGACATCAAACAGCTTTTTTTGTTTGGTTGTTGTTTCAAATTGCCTAATGTGTGACAAGATATTTTGTTTCTGAGAAGACGATCAAAATAACTCAAGAAGACAATCAACTCAAGAAGACGATCAAAATAACTTTTAATGAATACCAGGGAAAACAAAGAACTACACACTGTGACATAATGTTAACAATAGAAAAGGGACTTAGGAAAGTTCAGAGGAATGATGGAAAATTGCGACTAAAGTCTTGAAAACTGCATGCAACTATCCATTGTATAATTAGAGCCAATTAGTATCCAAGGTTAGTAAATAGTTCTATAACAGAACTGATGCAGTGTACTAATCATTAACAACTTACCCAAATCATAAGTCTACTATTATATTGATTATGTAAGTGGTTAAATATTAATTGAAGTACTGGTTAAAATTTTAATCTGTCCTGTATGTTATTGATTAGTTTCACATTAATTATGAAAGTGTATATAGCTTCTTAGTAGTTCTTGGGGAGGTATGAAAAAGTAGTTACTGGTTAGCTAGTAGTGAACTACTGCGTAAACAGTGCTATTACTTTTTTTCTTTTTTTTTTTACAAATGCTTAAAAGATTTTCACCTAACAAACACACTTTGACACTCATAAAACAATGACCTAAAAAACTATAGCATTACACAACTAGACATGTATATTTTCTGAAGAAAATTTGAGAGGTGCTTGCAAAACTCTGCACTAGGCAGTTACTAGGTTCTTTTGTGTGCTAGAAATCTAACTCCCCAGTCTGTGCAATGTTCTGATGCTGAGGTATGGTGTGTTTATGTTGCTAAATGGTTGCTAGCTTGCTATAAGTGGTTGCTAGGGTGTGGCTACGCAGTTACTATTGGGATACCTACAGATTGGTTTACAACCATGCTGCCATACAGTTGCTAGGGTGCTGTAAATGGTTGCTAGAGTGTGGCTAGACTGTTACAAGGTTGAACGTAATAGAATGGATGTGCGTCTGAATGAAAAGAGCTAATCCCTGAGTCTCTATGATGTTCTGGTGCTAAGACATGGCTTATTCTTGCTGCCATACAGTTGCTATTGTGCTCTAAATGGTTGCTACGGCATGGCTAGAAAGTTTCCAGGATGATATTTAAAGACTATTCGCCAGTCTGAGTGAAAAGAGGTCACCTAGTTGTCTCTACGACATTCTGATCCACAGATAACCCTCTCACCCTTTTTCAGTGGAAGTCTATGGGGTGGTGATGTAATTGTATATCTCACTACTTACTGGCTGCTTGCTGGGTAAATGAGTCCTCCCACAAGTCTCTATGAAATTCTGATGTGGAAATATGATGTCACGAACTTCTGTACAATGTTAATTCTATGTGATTTTTCGCCCACTGGATGAACATCATACGTCTGATTGCTTATAAAAGTCATAGCAGTGTTTTTAGTGTCTCTAGTGACAAAGAGTGATTGTTGGGTGGGGAAAAAAAAGTGTAATTGTTGTTATAGAGGAGTTGAAGTGTTTTGGTAGTTTTAGTGTATTTTGAATGTGAAATGTATTGCTGTGCCAAGCTGAAAGAAAACCGTGCTAAAGAGAACTGTGAGAACAGTTTTGGTGGTGTTCATGTCTGAGTAAGAAATGTCATTATGCCATTTGAAATGCATTTACATTGAATGCATTTTGTGCCAAAGGTAAATTATAAATTACCCACAGTTTAGCTCACATATACTGCTGTTGTGCTGTGTGAAGAGTTTTGAAAAAGTAACCCAAGTATTGAGAAATGTGTCCTAGCAATTGTAAAAATAAATAAATAAATAAATAACCAGAGTTTCTTGTTAGTTAATATTAGTTGTTAGAATGAATAGGTGTAGCTTGACATTTGAGTTTGGGTGGCCAAACCAAGCCAGTCCATTTGGTCAGTCACACTTTTAAATACATTTTAGTTTTTCTATAGTAAACTTACAAATTCATACTCTGTGTACCATTCAAGTGGCTTTACTGATTACATAGAGCAGCAGCAAGCGTGAGGTTGTTGTGGCAACCAGATACATCACACATGAATTACTTGCGCTATGTCTATTTTTGCAGGGCTAGAAATAAACACGTTGAAAATAACGCACTTTAAACATGTTTGTCAACAGAATCTCAAAGTAGGCTTTTATGAAGCAAATCAAGGAGTGAATTACGCACCCACTGCTTTAAAACAGATATCTGTTGGGCATGATTAAAGTTAAACTCATAATAAAAGGGACACAAACACTTTATTTAGTAAATCTTACTGAAAATGGCAGAATAAGCAGTTTATATTCTAAAATGTTTAAAGGGTTAGTTCATCCAAAAATGAAAATAATGTCATTTATTACTCACCCATATGCCGTTCCACACCCATAAGACCCTTGTTCATCTTCGGATCACAAATTAAAATGTTTTTGTTGAAATCCATTGGCTCAGTGAGGCCTGCATAGCCAGCAATGACATTTCCTCTCTCAAGATCCATTAATGTACTAAAAACATATTTAAATCAGTTCATGTGAGTACAGTGGTTCAATATTAATATTATAAAGCAACGAGAATATTTTTGGTGCGCCAAAAAACAAAATAATGACTTAAATAGTGATGGCCAATTTCAAAACACTGCTTCATGAAGCTTCGGAGTGTTATGAATCTTTTGTGTCGAATCAGCGGTTCGGAGCGCCAAAGTCACGTGATTTCAGCAGTTTGGTGGTTTGACACGCGATCCAAATCATGATTCAACACAAAAGATTCATAACGCTCCGAAGCTTAATGAAGCAGAGTTTTGAAATCGGCCATCACTATATAAGTCATTATTTTGTTTTTTGGCGCACCAAAAATATTCTCGTTGCTTTTTTAGTACATTAATGGATCTTGAGAAAGGAAATGTCATTGCTGGCTATGGAGGCCTCACTGAGCCATCGGATTTCAACACAAATATCTTAATTTGTTTTCCGAAGATTAACGAAGGTACTTACGGGTGTGGAACGGCATGAGGGTGAGTAATAAATTACATTATTTTCATTTTTGGGTGAACTAACCCTTTAAGGTTACTCATGTAACCCATGTTTCCCTGAGATAACAGGAACGGGCATTGCGACAGTACACTGACGCTATGGGGAAAGCTATGGGGAAGCCTGCCAGAAAAGGCAGAGTTGACTGCCTATAAAAGTCATGCAGAAGTGCCATATCTTCAGAATCTTTCGAATGAGGAGCGGCTAGAATGACTCACTGTGCAGTGTAGTAGCACAGCAAGCTACGCAATGCTCATTCCCGTTATCTCAGGGAACTAGGGTTACGTGAATAACCTTAAACTTTCCCTTTCAAAACGGTTCACTCGCATTGCGTCAGTTCGCTGACGCTATGGGAAACTCAGTCCAATAGCTCTGTGCTACAAGTGCAGAACGGAAGCTGCTCTGCGAACTGACAGCTTGGGGGCACTCAATTGAGGGCCTCTTGATCAGCTGTATAAGGAGAGGCTCAGACTGCGGTCGGAACATGACTACCCAGTACACAAGCATTTCAGACTGACAACACCAATGCTTGAAGAGCAGTGATGTCTAGGTTGTAAAATCTGATGAAAGTGGACCGTGAGGACCAGCCAGCCACCGCACAGATGTCTGCAATAGAGACTCCACTGGACTAAGCCCAAGAGGAGGCCATACTTCTAGTGGAGTGGGCCCTCATTCCTAAGGGCCACAACAAGTCAATGAACTTGTATGCCAGCGCTATTGCATCTACAATCCATCTGGAAATCCTTTGCTTCGAAACCAGCTTTAGTGCGGCCTCTGAAGCTAACACACATCTGCTCTGACTGCCAAAATCGGCTAGAGCGCTTAGTATACACTCTAAGGGCCCTGGCAGGACAGAGTGGATGAGGTGCCTGCTCTGACAGCACTATCACCTGCGTTCTGAGCGGGGTAGAACGCTTTCTTGGCCTAAGAACTACTTTACTGTTGTTAGGACCAAACTCAAGGCAGGATGGTTCCACAGATAGAGCCTGCGGATCACCAACTCGCTTGACTGACTGGCTGCAAAGTCAGCAAGAGGGCAGTCTTAAGCGAGAGGGACCGAAGGTCGGTCGATTCGAGTGGCTCAAAGGGAGGACCCTGAAGTGACCTAAGAACTGTGGAGAGGTCCCACGACAGGACCAAGCAAGGGTGGGGAGGATTCATCCTCCCAACCCCTTTGAGAAACTTAATAACCAGGTCGTGTTTCCCAATCGATTGGCCAGCAATCGGGGCACGATTCGCCACAATGGCTGCCACATACACCTTGAGCATGGAGTCCTGCACCGTCCTGCATCTCCTGCAGAAACATGAGAAGTGACACTATCTCACATTTAGTAGGGTCTAGTGATGGGAATCTCGGTTCTTTTCCGCGAACCGGTTCTTTCAGACAGTTCGATTCAATAAACTGGTTGAAAAAACCGGTTCACCGGTTCTTTTACGCTCCGACGTAATGACGCCATCCGTGATGACGTCGTCTATCACGGGCTGGGATTAAAAAACACTTAACACATTCAAATATATAAAGTCAGTAATCATAACATCAGTCAACTAAAACATCATTATAATCTGAAACGTTTCATACAATTTATTTTTGCATCTAAAGCATCCATATACAGGCAGTGATGTGCAAACGAAGTTTTACAGTTATAAAGTGAATAAATTAGTCTTCATCAGCGCAGAAACCATGATCCTTTTACATTACGATTTATTTGTAATTAAATAAACTTACGTTTTGCCAGATTGGCCCCTCATTCGAGTCCTCTCATAACATCAGTTGTCCTAGTTAACCGGTGCTGTGACAGTCATTACTGTTCTGTAGCTTTAGATCACACGCTGAATCACGCATGCGCAGTATCATCAGCTCATCGGTTCTCAAATTGGACACGTCCGAAAGAAGCGGTTCTCGGTTGTGTACTGGTGATCCGAAAACCATTGCAACCGATTCTATGACGAGATGAGATTCGAGAACCGCAAGAGCGATTCAAAAGGAGTTGTTTGTTTGCTCTCGCTGTAGTTTGATTACGTCAATTTTATCTTTATATCACCTTGTTTAGAAATTAAACAAGCTGTCCATGGATTATATATGGAACAAATAAATGTTTAGTTTGATAGTTTTACAAACAATTAATTGTTTCCAACCTTTAAAAAAAAAATAACTTGAAAGCACAACTGCACAACTTTTACTATATTGCTTTTTAAATAACATTAATATAGAAAAAAAAATGTAGAACTATTTCTGAACATTAGTTTGATCTGTGTACAAAATATTATGTTCATGTTGGCATGTACTTTATTATGTACAGTATTATGTACAGTATTTTGTATGCTATCTGTTATGGTGTATTTGGAAAAGCACAATAAACTTTTTGTATTTTGAATTAAGTCATAAACATATTTCCAGTATGTTTTATGTTATCACACTTTCAAATATGATAAAGATGATAAAGGCGCCTTGCGGAAGGGGCCCTTGCCTCCGAGATTGTTCTCATGACCCCCTGGGAAAGGCCTGGTGGCCCTCGTGAAGGGGCCAAATATGCAGGTTCCACAACTCCGGTTGGGGGTGCCAAATTGTCCCTCTCACCTGGGAGAGAAGGTCTCTCTTGGTATGGGCCACGGGGCTGCTGACAGCAGCTGGACCATTTCTGGGAACCAAGGCTGGTTCTGCCAGTGTGGTGCCACCAGAAGAACTGAACATTAGTCTTCCCTGATCCAACTGATAACCTACGGGAGCAGGGCTACAGGAGGGACGGCGTTAAGGCGCAGACGAGGCCACTTCTGGTCCAGCGCGTCCATTTCCTTTGAAAAGTATATCTGGCAGTGGGAGTTATATTCTGTCGCGAAGACATCTGTCTGAGCAAAGGTGCACCATATCATGTTGACCGCCTGGGGGTGGAGTCTCCATTCCCCTGGGGGCGGTCCGCGACGCGACAGCATGTCTGCTCCTATGTTTGAGGAGCCCGGCACATGAATTCCTCTCACTGAGCGGGCGTTCATCTGTGCCCATAGGAGAAGACGGTTTGCCAGTCTGTGCAGAGGGCGAGACCTGAGATCTCCTTGGTGGTTTATAAAAGCAACCACCAACCAGTTGTCCGAGAGGACTGGGACATGATGACCCCTGAGTTCCTGCTGGAACTCCTTGAAGGCCAGAATCACTGCGATCATTTCTAGGTGGTTGATGTGCCATTCCAATATGGGGCGTCCCAGCCCATTTTGGAGGCATCTGTCAGGACCATCAAACCCAGCATTATCCTGTTCTGATAAAAGCAGGGTGATTTCTAAAGGACCATGGCCCTGACACAGCCATGGGCCACCTTCAGAATGTGCTGGCCTGCGCGCCACGCACGAGGTGGGACACGGACCTTGAACCATAGCTGCAGTGTTGGCATGTGGAGCAGGCCCAGTGGAACGACTGAAGAAGCTGCCATCATGAGGTCCAACAGCTCCTGAAACCTGTTGAGGGGGAGAAGAGACCCTGCCTCGAACGAGACCACCATGCTCCTGATTCTCAAGGCATTCTCCTGAGAGAGCCAAGCCCCCAGTTGAAAACGAAATTTGGAATGAAATTTGTTGGCTGGGGAGCAGCGATCTCTTGCCAAAGTTGACCCTGAATCCTAGGTTCTCCAGATGGCTGAGGAGCAGGCACCTGTGGGTGCATAGTTCTCGTTCAGATTGAGCTATAAGCAGTCAATCGTCGATGTAATTGAGTATGCAGTTTCCCGTTTCAGTGGAGAGAGAGCCGCATCTACACACTTTGTAAAAGTATGCGGTGCTAGAGAGAGTCCATATGGAAGGACTGTATATTGGTACGCTACCCCCTCGAATGCAAATCTCAAGAACGGTCTGTTATATGGGGGCTATGTGGATATGAAAGCGTCTTTCGGATCCACTGACATAAACCAGTCCCCGGAGTGAATTCTGCACATTCACGAGAATGAAAGGCCGTCTCATAAGGGCATGACTCAGATTGAGGATGGGCCTGAAGCCGCCATCCTTCTTGGGGACAAGGAAATAGCAGCTGTAAAAGCCTGACTTGTTGCATTCTGTGGGAACTCTCTTCACAACGCCTTTTCCAGCAGAGACTGAACTTTGGCTCTTCTCAGCTGTTGGCTGAGACTGAAGTGTGAATCACACTCATGAAGCGGGGTGGTCTGCGAGCTAATTGGAGCTAGTAGCCTTGTTCTATTATCCCCAAAATCCAGGTTGACACTCTGGGAATGGCCTCCCATGCCCGGAGTCGAGTGGCAAATTGAAGTACTACAGGCTGCGTCTCACGCTGAAGCAGAAGAACGGTGTCTGTAATAGCATTAAGAGGAGGAGAAATGCTCTCTTTTGGTGCACTATAACAGTGAAGGGGTTTGGGTGTGCAGACTGATGGGGCGGGCCCAGAACTGGCAACAAACACATCGTCTCCAGCACCCTGAGCTGAAGAGGGGACTGGAAGACAGGCGCGCTTTGAGGGTGGTTCGGCCTCTGCGGGACTTAACCCCTTCCTCCCCTGTCCTGAGGCATCAGGACTGCTTCAGCTGCACGGGGTCCAGCTCCTGGCCGGGCGGAGGCATGGCTTGACTTCGGGCTCCACTTTCAGCTGGGGCTGGATGGGTGCTGAGGCTGGCCTGGGTTGCTTTTGAGTCGACTGGGACACCTTAGAGTGACTGGAGGCAGTGAAGTAGCTGGCTCTCTTCGCCTGTCAGTGTCCTTAATCTCAGTGATGGCTTTGGTAGTGCACAGGGCCAAGTTTGTGGTGCTGCACAGCTCCTTGAACATCATAGGGTCAGGTTCAGTCCAGACTCATCCATGTCATGGAGAAGCTTAGCCTGATGAACTTAGAGCACTGCCATTTTATGTAGTGCAGAGGCAGCCTTAGAGAAAGCGGTCCGTGAGCAAAGCGAGGCAAAACGGTGGCATTTTGAAACAAACTCCGGTGAAAAGATGCTCTTTTAGAGAGAAATATGCTATGCTATTAGTCTCACCTGATAGTCGCAAGGGAAAAGCGTCATTCTCAGCTGCAGAGCTGTCAGCTCCGTTCTTGTTCTCAGTGCGAGCAGCTGGTCTCAGTGAATGCAGCCACGGCGTGGGCGCTTCCTGGGCAAGCGATGCACACTGGGTGCTCATCCAAGCTACAGTCAGGACATGACATTTTGCATCAAACGTCGCTGCACTTTTAGACAGAAATTGCTCTTTCTGTGCTTTCGCCGGTAAGCCGCAGGGGAGAGCACCGAGTCAGCTGCAAGGCTTGCTCCGTTGGTCCGCTGCAGAGGCTTGCTTCGATGACGAGTAGAAAGGCTTCTGTTTTGTCTTCGGAGTCAGCGAGGAGATGATCTTTGAGCTGAAGGAAAAATATTCTGATGATATGGCATTTCTGCATGACTTTTATAGGCATTTAACCCCGCCCTTTCTGGCGGTCTGAAATGCCATTTGTCTGTGAAGGTGCACAGATGTGAACCAATCAGGCTTTAGGATAAGGAGAAAAAAAGTTTTCCCCATAGGGTC
Organism: Ctenopharyngodon idella; assembly: GCF_019924925.1. Taxonomy (NCBI): domain Eukaryota; kingdom Metazoa; phylum Chordata; class Actinopteri; order Cypriniformes; family Xenocyprididae; genus Ctenopharyngodon; species Ctenopharyngodon idella. The sequence goes on along the minus strand of NC_067224.1, from coordinate 9,812,733 downwards.
AGCGAACTCACGCACTGCACCGTATTGAAAGGGAATCTATGTTTAAGTTTTGTTCTGTCCAAATTAAATAACATTTGGATGTAAATGATCCTCTTCCTGACATAAATGCAAGAGCCGCTACAACAAAACATTTTTTATGAGATTGTCCGGGTCCGGAGTCATCAAGCATGGCATCAGCATTGGCATCTTCATCTGACTTTTTTTGGTTAGGAAGTCTGATTTGATTTATTTATTTATTTTACAAAATAACAATTTAAAATGTATTAAAATAACTACATTATATGCAAATTTACTTTTGAGTTGAAAATATTATTTAAAAAATATTTAGTGAAATACAAGCCCATGTTAGAATGTTGATAATGCATTACAGTGCAGTTACTCATTAATAATGGAACTAAATTCTAAAGTATTACCAAGATCCTTTAAGATTGGCTCCAAAAAAAAAAAAAAAAAAAAAAAAAGTTCCCATATGGAATCCTGTACATATAATGATTTTTTGTCAAGGGTGATCATCTTTTCTTCCAGCATGCAAAAAGTGAGGCTGTGGCTGACTACAATGTGACGGTGAGGAAAGTATCCGGGGAACCCATTAATCAGGACAGTTTCAACATTAAAGATCCATCTCTCAACCTGATCCTGTCTTACTCCGCATACAACATCAGTGTCAGGGCTCTGAACAGCGCTGGATCATCTCCCGTTTCCAGCATAGCCATTGAGAAAATGGATGAGTGGAGAGGTACATTGCTTTCATATTTTGTTGCATGCTACATGCAGAGTACTCTGTTTAGCTTTACTGTATGTCCAATGAGTAAACGCTGTATATTTGAATATTTTATGAAGGTATTTGCCAAGCTGCTGAAAATGCTGTGTATTATTTACAGTTTTTATTTATTTATTTATTTTTTTAGATTCGTTTGGGCCGCTCAGTGTTAACATAACCGGAAACAACAGTTTCAGTCTCTCCTGGAGCAGCTCTGTCTCTAGCGTGTGTTATTCTGTGGAGTGGTGGGCCAAAGGACAGATACCAGCTTTCCGACCATTTTATGAGAAGCAGACGCACAGAGAAATAACTGACATAACTGAGAGCAGTACTGTTCCCTTTTATTGTCCTATAAGTAGGGTGAAATAACTTTATAACGGTATATTTGTATAATAGGACACTAAGGATGTCCAAAATGATAAAAAAAGAAACCTAGTGAAAAAAAAAAAAAAGTTCTTAGGAATGTAATCTTAGTTTTTATGTTGTAATCATTAATTTGATAACTCTAAAAACATGCTATGGTATAAATAAAAGTATAAATTTCTTGTAAAAGTAATCAATATTTTAATACATGATACTGTATATTTCTTAATAATTATTTTTCAAACATGTTTCTCATGGTAAAAAAGATTTTTTAATTATTAATGAGATCCATTTGACAATTTGACCTAAACTTGTCTTTCTTACAGTAATTTTTTTATATTTGTAAGAGACTTGCTGACTTTAACACACAGTAATGATTATCTACAGGATTTCTCTCTGTGACACTCTGTTGGTTATTCCTTATATAAATATGGTTATACCTGCCATTGCTGGTTACCAAGGATAGAGATTAAAGTCGAGGATCTAAGCACAAATGATACTTTAATAATCCAAACCAAAAACTAAGGCACTCAGGTATACAGACAATGACCAAAAAAAACAAAAACAAACATACAAAGTGTTTTACAAAGTGACGTCGCCAACTACTGACCTGTCATGCATAACTATTAAAAACGCTGTATTTTCGCAGATTTGTGTGAAAGGGGATCGTTTTGACAGCGTTGTTGTCTGTTTGCGAAAAACAACTTTACTGTTTTTAGTACATCATTGTCATGTAAACGTACCCATAAATATACAAGATATTGAGTGCTAAAATAAGGCACAGGTGGGAAGGATCAATCAACTAATAAGACACCATAGCAACCAAGGACACAGAGACTAAACACAGGTAAAGAAACTAAACTCTAAAGCCCGGAACACACCAAGCCGACGCCGACGATCTAGTGGCGACAATAGCAGACTGCGAGGTTGGCTCACGTTGCTAGCGTCTGGGTCTTTCCCTGACACACCAAACCAACGCTTGACACCCGATGGCCAAGTAGCATGTCCATTCTGCACTTGCGTAAGAAGAAATGCCTTTCCATACCAGCAGAGGGCAGTAGCTGAACAGCCAATCAGAATGATCAGATGGCCCGACTGACAGACTAGCTCCGACGACGATTTAACATGTCGAATCGGCCGAAAAAAAGCAGACGAGGACCAACTTCAGCCGACGGTGCAGAACACACTGAGAAAACTTAGTTGGCCGACGAACAAAAACTGCCCGACGGCCGACCGTCGGCTTGGTGTGTTCCGGGCTAAAGACAATACCAAAGTGACTTTGATTTTGTCATGGAATCTATGAGGGAGGTTTATTGACAAGATGTTAGACAAGATATTGAGGGAGAGGTGGTGAACACAGTCCAAACAGTAGGTAGGGATGAAGCACGATGACAGGCAGGCTGAGAGAGAGCGACCGCTGAGTCCAACCCAGGATGACAGTAGGTTGAGGAGCAGAGATGTTTAGGCAAGACCGGAGAGAAACAACGTAGCCCAGGCAGGAACACAGCTCAGGACAGTCACTCATGGTCTGACAGGCACTGCACAGGTCTTGCTGCTTGCTAGATAGAGAGAGCAGCCAGCGAAGCTCAGCTTGCTGGACAGGACTAGACAAAACTTGAGACACAGCAAGACATGACAAGGCAGACAGCAGATGGTCAGGAACAAGGCAGATCAAGACACGACTAGAATTATAAAAGCTATAAGCAACTTCTACAATAAACACGACAGACTTCAGCAACAAGACATCTACTACGAAGTACAAAGTGGCACAAAGTATAAAGAGTAACGAACTGGCAAAACATGAGGGAAAGTGCACAATATAAAGGGAGCAAAGAACATGAGGAACAGGTGACAACACTCAGACTAATGAGGACAGATCAACGACTAAACAAGAGGGTGTGGTAATTAGAAAAAACAAGGAGGCAGGATAGAGGAGCACATGGCCAGCACAAACACAGACAGAGACATGTGCTCAAGAATAACACAAACAAAGACAGAGACATGTGCGGTAGGGTGTAAACATGGAAGTCCCAAACTGGCCAGGAAACACAGAGGGAGGGAGGGATGGGTGGGAACAGAACCGGGCAAAAAGTTAATGGCTGATACCAGGGTGGTGCTTGGTTAGGGGAACCATAACCAGTAAATACAGAAGGTGGGATGGGAGGTGTGAGAACCGGACCAGGCAAAAGGTTCATGGCTGACCAGGGAGGTGCCGGCTTAGGAGAACCATAACCAGGAAACACAGAGGGTGGGAAGGGAGGGATGGGAACTTGACTGGTGGCTCCTTTAGATACAGGGACTTGTTTAACTGGTCTGGACTTCCAACTGGGCTTGGTGGCAGTGGCAAAATCAGGGGCAATGGCTGAACTGGCAGGGAAGAAGAATGTCTTGGAAATGGGTTCGGAGACAGACTCTGGGGTGCCCTTTGAAATTTCAGGATCAGACTTAGAAACAAACTCAAAATTGTCTTCAGTGGCTGGAGCCAAAACTGGACAGTATACAGGGGCTGGAGCTGACACTGGACCAGGCTCAGGGGCTAGAGCAAGCTCTGTGACTGCTCTTTCATGAGCAGGAGCAGGCTCTGTGAATGCTCTCTCTGGAGCTGGAGTGGGCTTTGTGACTGCTCTCTCTGGAGCGGGCTTAGGAATTGCATCTCCTTCTGGAGCAGACTCGGGAACAGCTTTCTCAGCAGCTCAGGAACAGCTCTCTCTGCAGCAGGCTCAGGAACAACCTCCTCTGAAGCAGGCTCAGGAACTGCTCTCAACGGAGCAGGGCTTGGGACTGCTCTCTCTCAAGCGGACTCTGGAATTCTATTTCCAGGAATTTCATACTTTGTGGACACAACAGAAATCTTTACTGTGGACATGGCAGGACTGACAGGAATCCTTGCTGTGGACATGACAAGACTTGTAAGACATTCAGAAAAGGCCTCTGCAGCAATGACAACAGGCAGCTTGGAAATGGCCTCCTTGACCACAACAGCAGGCATTGACTGACCAGAAGAGGCCTCTGTGAACATGACAGGGCTGGCAGAAACTGTCTCTGAGGGCAAGACATGACTAGCAGGTGGCTTTGAAAATTTCACTGGACTTGATACCTCAGGAACCACTGGACTTGAGACAAACAGAATCGCATCCTCCAGGACCTCAGGGTTCTGGGCACACAGACTTAAGTATTCTCAGACCAATGGACTTGGGGCTTGAGATTGGAGGATAGTAGACTGCTCTGCATGGGCTTTTCTCTTCTTCCGCTTGCGACGGGTCGATGGCGTGTGCCTGACTGCCTCTGTAGAATCTGGAGCTAACTTGGCCACCTCAGGTGGAACAGCAGTGATCTCCGTTGAATCAGCAGCAAATGAAGCTGACTCAAACTCTGATGTAACAAGAAAAGACTTAATTGACTGAGGGACAACACTTGACTTTACAGGCTCAGGAATAACAGGAAAACTCTTGGCAGATACTGGGAATACAGAGGTTAATTCAACAGACTCAGAAGTGGCTGACTTGGTAACCTGAGAAAAGACAGCGGTTGACTTGACTGGCTCTGGAGTCACACAAGAGGTCTCCATGGGCAGGACATGGCTGGCTAGAACACCCACTTATAGCGTGACATGAATGGCAAGTGGCCTTGAAAATGATTCCACTGGACTAGATGCTTCAGGAACCACTGTGCTTGGGGCTTTAGAAGGAAGGGTATTAGACTGGGCCTCTCTTTTCCTCCGCTGTAGTATCTGTAGCTGACTCGGCAAACACAGACGGAATAGCAGTTAACTCCATTGACTCAGCAGTGACAAAAACATATCCAGCAGGCTCAGAAATGACAGGAACAGACTTAGACTGAGAGAAGACTGCGCTTGACCTAGCTGATTCTTGAATCACCGAAGTGGACATGTCCCGTTCAGGAATGAGAGTAGTTGACTCAGACTTAGTAACTGGAACTGACTTGATTGCTTTGGAGATGATAGGGACAGTCTCTTCAGACTGCACAGTATCAGCACAGAAGGCTATGTAAGCCAAAATGGATGAGCTATATTCCTCCAGGTCTGTACTCTGTGCAAACAACTCCCAGTTTGTATTTTCAAAACAGTCCTGCAATCGTGAAATTGCCTCTTCCCTCCAGACTTGGACAGTTTTAACAGCTGGTCGTGTTCTGCAAATGAGAGGTCTGTAGGATGGAATCATTTCTATTGAAATATGGTCAGATAGGCCAAGATGTGGAGATAGAATAGCTTTGTAAGCTCCTGGGATATTAGTGTACACTTGGTCAAGTATATTCTTATCCCTGGTTGGGAAATGTACATTGCTGTATAATTTGGGCATTACAATTTTAAGATCCACATGATTAAAGTCTACTGCTATGATCACAGCTGCCTCTGGATATGCATTCAGCTGGCTGTTAATGGTGTTATGCAGCTCCTCCAGAGCTAGCTTAGCATTAGCCTGTGGTGGAATGTAAACAGCTGTGATAAGAATAACAGTAAAATCTCTTGGTGCGTAAAAAGGTCTGCATTTTAAAGTCAAATACTCAATTTCAGGAGAACAATGTGTCTTAATTATATCCGTAGACATGCACCACGCATTATTAACATATATGCATGTTCCTCTGCCTTTACTCTTACCAGAGTCGGCCGTTCTATCCGCTCGATAAACGGAGCGGCCATCTAGGTCGATGGCGGAATCAGGGATAGCACTGTCCAGCCAAGTCTCTGTAATTACCATAATGCAGCTATCAATGCAGGGAGAAGTAATCCTTAGTCGTATTTCGTCCATTTTGTTGACGAGTGACCGAGAGTTCGTAAGAAAGAGACTCGGAAGCGCTGGCCTGTGTGGAACCTGGTTCGTACACCAGCTCTCTTTCCCCACTTATGCTTCCTTTCCCTGCGCCGCCTTCACAGCCTCCCTTGTGGGATGATGATCGTTCAGCTGAGCTCCTCAGGTTGCAAGATTGACTCCAAGCACAACTACATAATATGATTACAAAAACTTTAACAAATTTATAATAATGTTTAAATAAAGGGTGAAGATGTAAATTTTCCTAGGCCGGACATCACTTTTGGCCACTACTGTATATTATTTAATGCTTTGCTATCAGCATATTAGATACTTTCATATTTGTTTTACCTTGTTTATAGACAAGGGTGAATAAGAGCTTTATTTATTAAGCATTAAGAATTGCAACAATGTTCTTAATTTTTTTTCTTCTTTTTTTGTCTTTCTTTGAATGTAGTTTTTCAGCCCTATACGAGATATTATTTCTTACTGCACACCAGACCAGACGCAGACACCTGCAACATGAAGAATGTGAACAACAGTGAAATGACATACAGCACAGCTCAAGCTTATTTGAGTGAAGGAAGTGAGTCCAAATATTCATAAAACTACTAATATATAGAACTGCTAATACATTTCCAGCCCGATATATACTGGTTAGAGCTGGTAGTGTAGTTGATTGACCAGTATATCTGTGCTGTTCTCTTGCAAAACATCCCTATTAAGCTGACTGACAAAGGACTTTGTTCTGGTTATGCTATTTAAAGGGTCATGAAACCGTCGTTTCAGCAGCAGTCAGTTCTCACCACAGTTTTGAAAAATGCTACAGAAGTGGGTGTGGTTAAGCTGCGGAGTGGAGGGGGATGAGGGGAGACTGACAACGGCTTCTGATTCAAACTGTTTTATTTCGCTCTCATTAAAAGCATCAAAGCTTCCCACAAATGCATGCTGCAAATTACCATTACATGCAACACAACATACACATGGTTTCTGCTATAATTTAATGCACTAATAAATGCACAGCATTCGCATTTTGTTCTCTGCACTGAATACATACATGAACACGCTGTTGCATCTTTGATAAGTTTTGTGACTTATTTTATCTTACAAAGCAAAAACACTCGTTTTTGGTCCTTTAATGCATCTATCGCTTATTGTATGTGATCTCACTGTTCGAAGCCTGTCAGAGGAAATCAGCGTGTACTGTCATGAACTGCTTAACTGGTCTGCTCTAGGTAACAGATGTACCTTTATATCTGACTGACCTGAAGCACTTTGGGCTTTCAGGTCCTATTAGTGCTCCTGGGAATGTGAGCATTTTGAATATTACCCGGCATTCCTCAGTGATCACGTGGAGTCCCGTGTCTGAGGAAGACTTACGTGGATTCTTATTAGGCTACTACATCTACTACACAGAAGACAATAATGAAATACGTGAGTAGAAGTCAGCTTTATATAATTCACCATCATAAAATGCTTATCTGAGATTCTTGAGAACTTGGACAAAACATGTCAGAAATTGAATTTTTTTTTTTTTTTTTTAACTGCAGTCTGTTTTTTGGCTGTTTTCTATCATGTTAACTTTTTCAGCATTGGAAGTGGATCCTAGCATAAACAGATTTGAGCTGCTGAATCTTGAAAGCAACAGAGCGTACCGCGTGCAGCTGTCTGCATTTACAGCGGCTGGAGAAGGACAGCGCAGTGATTTCAAACACTTTGAAACAAACCCGACGGGTGAATATTTTTCATGATATACTGTGTCTGTCATTGAGCTGCTGTTCAAAGTTTATCTGCCTTACATCTATTCAGTAAATGTGTCTGAGAATGTGTCTGTCTGTCAGTAGGTTTGTGTTCTAATTAAGTAGATTGAAATAATCACATATGAATTGACAAAATGGCTTATTCCGACAGAATTCACGGCTTTGAGCAGCATTATAGCTGCGGTGATTGTGGGAATAATCATTCTTTTACTAGCGGTTCACCTCAGCTGTCGGCTTCTGCACAGGTAAAGACACATGCATTTCACTTTCCGAAAGACTGTGACTGTATAACAAATCACTAATGTAGAACTCTATCTGCACTTTACAGAGCCAAGAAACTGATGTGGCCCAGTATACCAAATCCTGAGAATAGCAATGCTGTTCAGAAAATTGAAATTGCCTATGAATTGGTAAGCAAGAAACAATATAATGATGAAACAATACTTTTTGATATTTTACTGTCTTGGAAAAGAACATACAAAAAAAAGAGTATACAAAAACTACTGAGGCAGTACCATAGTACAGTGATGGCCTCAAATGGTAATACTATGGTTTACATGGTATGCCAAGGTACTTCAGAGAATGTCGTTTTACCATGATGCATGTCCAAACAAATGAGTATTTTATTTACGTTGTTTCAAGTTTTAGAAAAACTTTTATAAATGAAAAGTTAAAATGTAATAACACTAAAAACATAATGTAGTGTAACCATAAAGAAAACAGTAATAACATATTTCCTTTACACATTGAATACATGAACACATCTTAATGATTACTTTCAAAAAAGGTTTTATAATTCTTTTTCAAAATCTCAAAAAGTAATTGTTTATTATATCATTAAATTAACCTTTTCATAAAAAAGGGTTTATAAAAAACGTATTGAGCTTAACACAGACATGTTTAAATATTAATAAGCTGTGAAGCAGTTTTGCTAAAATATTTATACTCGAGGAGTATGCCAAACTTCTTTTATTTGGAAGAATTTCATTCATTTAATGGAAAAAAAGAAAAAAAAGTCTTTTATGCTCACAAAGGCTGCATTTTTGATAAAAAAAAATAAATAAATACAGTAAAACCAGCAATATTTTGAAATATACAGGTGCATCTCAATAAATTAGAATATCATGAAAAAGTTATTTTTTTTCTGTAATTTAATTCAAAAAGTAAAACTTTTAAATATATTCTAGATTTATTAGACAAAGTAAAAAATTTCCAGACTTTTTTGTTTTCATTTTGATGATTACAGCTTGCTGCTCATCAAAATCAAAAAATCAGTATCTCAAATTATTAGAATATTTAATTTCAAGTTCTATTAAATTACCATTCTCAGGGTATAAATACTGGGTTTAGGTCAGTAATCCCAACAGCAGTCATGGGGAAGTCTGCCGACTTGACAGTTGTCCAGAAGACGATCATCAAGACCCTCTACAATGAGGGTAAGCCATGGAAAGTTGACTGGAAGGAAAAAGTGTGGTAGGAAAAGGTGTACAAGTGAAAGGAATGACCGCAGACTTGAGAAGATTGTCAGGCGAAGCCGATTTAAGAACTTAGGAGAGCTTCAAAAGGAGTGGACTGAAGCTGGAGTCAGTGCATCAAGAGCCACCGTACACAGATGTTTTCAGGAAATGGGCTACAACTGTCACATTCCACGTACCAAGCCACTTCTGAACCAAAGACAACGTCAGAAGCGTCTTACCTGCGCTAAGGAGAAAAAGAACTGGACTGTTGCTCAGTGGTCCAAAGTCCTCTTTTCAGATGAAAGTAAATTTTGCATTTAATTTGGAAATCAAGGTCCCAGAGTCTGGGGGAAGAGTGAAGAGGCACAGAAACCATGTTGCTTGAAGTCCAGTGTGAAGTTTCCACAGTCACTGATGATTTGGGCTGCCATGTCATCTGCTGGTGTTGGTCCACTGTGTTTTCTGAAGTCCAAAGTCAACACAGCCATCTACCAGGAAATTTTAGAGCACTTCATGCTTCCTTCTGCTGACAAGCTTTATGGAGATGCTGATTTCATTTTCCAGCAGGATTTGGCACCTGCCCACACTGCCAAAGGTACCAAAAGCTGGTTCAATGACCATGGTGTTACTGTGCTTGATTGGCCAGCAAACATGCCTGACCTGAACCCCATAGAGAATCTATGGGGTATTGTCAAGAGGAAGATGAGAGACACCAGACCCAACAATGCAGATGACCTGAAGGCCGCTATCAAAGCAACCTGGGCTTCCATTACACCTGAGCTGTGCCACAGGCTGACTGCCTCCATGCCACGCCACATTGACGCAGTAATTCATGCAAAAGGAGGCCCAACCAAGTATTGAGTGTATAGAAATGAACATACTTTTCAGAAGCCTGACATTTCTGTTTAAAATATCCTTTTTTTTATTGATCTTATGAAGTATTCTAATTTATTGAGATAGTGAATTGGTGGGTTTTTGTTAAATGTGAGCCAAAATCATCACAATTAAAAGAACCAAAGACTTAAAGTACTTCAGTCTGTGTGTATTTAATTTATTTAATACACGAGTTCCACAATTTGAGTTGAGTTACTTAAATAAATGAACTTTTCCACGACATTCTAATTTATTGAGATGCACCTGTATATATAAAAAAGTTTTTCTATTTTATTCTATTACTCCAGTCTTCAATATCACATGATCCTTCATAAATTATTTAAATACTGATATGGTGCTCAAGAAACATTTATTATTACCTATGTTGAAAAGAATTGTGCTGTTTAATAGTTTTGTGGAACCTGTGAAACCTTTTTTTTTTCTCAGAATTCTTTTATGAACAAAGTTCAACAGTGTTTATTTGAAATAGATTTTTTTTTTTTTTGTAACAGTGTAAAAGATTTTACTGTCACTTTTGAACAAATTAATGTATTGTTTCTGAATAAAAGCATGAATTTTGTTTAAAACATATCTTACTGTTTGAACAGTGCAAGTTGTATTGACTTTGATCCTTTGGTCACTTTCTGCTGTTTTTTTTTTTTCTTTTTTCTTTTTTTCTGCAGGGTATCCTGGAGCCACTGAACAGACAGAGGTTAGAGGAGAGTGAGGGATGTGATTCCAGTACACTGTGTGTCGTTGAGAGCAAAAGGGAGGCGACTCCTCTCAGCAGCCCTCCCATTTCTCAGACTAGTGTGAAGCCCACCATCCTCCTCCTCAGTGAAGATGAGGACAGCCCATCCATCCTAGACGAGATCGCACCCCCAGACACCCCAACCTTCCCTATGGACTTCAGTAAGACAGACTCAACTTTGAGCACTTCTGTTGACAATGATGTCACAAGCTTAGAAAGCAAAGACCCTGGAGTGACCATCTCCAACATGACACGATCGGACTTCATCCCAGCATCCCAACCTGCTGTTGTTTTCATGAGCGATTACACCACCATGGAAATCTTCCAGCAGGTCACTATGACTGCGATTCAGGGTCCATCCATCCAAACAGTGAATCCAGAATTTGTTCCTGTACATCCAGGGCAGGATTACATTCGGCAATCCTGTTTTGCAAGAAATAGACAGTCTGATAACTCATCAGGGGCATGTAATGGTGCTGAAGTTTTGAACCCAGAAATCACAGTGCTCTGAAATGCTTTTATCCAGTGATTTACAGAACAGTTACAAAGACAATCACTCTGGCGCAACCCAAGTTGCGGAGCTGCGTTTAAGGGTAAAAAATTCATTGTCCTGTTCTTGACTGAGCTTTAGCCACTACTCAACGCCTCCAATAAAATATGGAATACGTCACTTTTAATGGCAATGGATTGGACCCAAGGCTCCGAATTCTGAAACACCAGTGTTCATGACAAACACTCCTACTGTACATCAATGACACAGCCCTAGCTGTACCTTAAAAGGGCTGTTCCATCTAAGGCTAGATTCACACTGTCAGTCCAAATCCATTTATTTGTGTATCCAATTGGAATCTGATCTAAATGATTGACTGTCCACACTGTGTATCGCAACTGTTCAGATCGTATTTGCAAAGCTGGGTAGTAACTGATCATTTGTAATCTGGATTACATAATCAGATTCCTAAAATTAAATACTTGTAATTAGATATTATTTTTTAAAATACTTATAATCAGACTACAGTTACTTTTTATTGATTACATGATTAAATAATATTTACAAAATGTCAATAAATTAATTATACTATTTTAACCAAGTTTTTAACTACCTTTCTGGACGTCAAAAGGTGCAATGACGTTGCTGCCTATGTGTGGATCAGATACCCTTGGATTTCATCAAAAATATCTTAATTAGTGTTGGTAGACCTACAGCAAAAAACAATAGCAACATGGAGGGGTTTTCAATACAGAAAACTTACAACATGACAATCTGTAGCCGCAGTGCTACTACTACTACTTATGAGGCAGCAGCAAAAACGTAGCAGCTTTATTCCCTGCTACTGCCTCCGGCGGTTTAAAAAAAAAATCAGAGGTGTAGGCCTACACCAGCCCGATTAGCAGTATAAATTATATTTTTCCACTCAACCTGCACTTCGCAACAATGCAACCTTGTTTCTGCAATGACTTTCAGCGTGTTTCATACAACTACGTCTGACATAGGCTACTGTATTAATGTGGCGTGAGAAAGTGACAAGCCTAAGGAAAAAAAACTATACGAAAACTGATAAGAGTGGTCAGAGTTAAAGACTTCAAGAAATGTGATTTGAATAGGATTAATATATCTCGATACAGATTTGTAAAAATCATATTGCATTTTTTTTTTTTTCTCATTGCTGTTCACATGATAAATATGATTGGATTCCAATAGGTTATGCACAAAAATTGGATTTGGACTGACAGTCTAAACAAGGCTTAAATTATTTCACCTCAAAAATCTACATTTTGACATTTATCATCATGTTGTTTCAAACCTGTATGACATCTTTTGTGAAACACAAAAAGATATATTTTGAGGAATGTCTTAGCAATTCTTTTTTTCATAGAGAGCAAGTGAATGGGGCCTGAAAGTGTTGAAGCTTCAAAATGCCAAAAAAAGCACCATAAAAGCAGTTCATGCTGCAGTACTTGTGTATTATATTTTAAGTGTCCTGAAGTCATATGATCAGTTTAAGAAACTTAAAGTTATCAAATAAACTTTCCCTTCCCTTGTATTTGCGTTATTCAAACACTGGGCCTTGTTTTAAACATCAGCGATGTGAAAATTTTCAGTGAATAAAGTTGCAATGTAACGGAAGCAGTGACAGTTAATCTGTATTGTGACACATCAAAGTGTAGTAGATTATTGTAAGGAAAAAATGTAGGACAAGATTGTTGGTTGTTGATTGGATTTAGGCAGATCTTAATGCAAGCTTGATTAAAAAAAAAAAAAAAAAAAAAGGTAATATAAATAAAATCATTCAAAATAAAATCAAAATAATGCATTTACAGTATAGATTGTATTTCCATTTCATGCCAACTTTTAGACTGTTTCTTACACAAAGCTATTGCATGACTTGCAATTTAGCAAACACGTGGTATGGACCACTTTTATGGCACTTTTTAGAGTGTAAAACCCGTTCTCATTTACTTTCACTGTATGTATTTTTTTTCTTTTATTTCCTGTGAATGTATAATAAACATATTTTTACAATATATCATTCTCTGCATTCACGTTTTTCATGTTTTATATTTTAAATTCATAAGGACTTTTACACATACTACTTAAAGGGTTAGTTCACCCAAAAATGAAAATTCTGTCATTAATTACTCACCCTCATGTCGTTCCACACCCGTAAGGCCTTCGTTCATTTTCGGAACACAAATTAAGATTTTTTTGAGATATTTTTTATGATATATATATATATATATACACATTTTTATCCCCCATAGAAAGCAACATAATTGCCACATTCAAGGTCCAGAAAAGTAGTAAAGACATTGTTAAAATAGTTCATAACATTAAGGATGAACCACTGTAGTCACGTTTACTATTTTAACAAGGTCTTTACTACTTTTCTGGACCTTGAATGTGGTAATTATGTTGCTTTCTATGGGAGATAAAAAATAAAAATAAATAAATAAATAAAAAAATAAAAAAAAAAACTCTCAGATTTCATCAAAAATATCTTAAAGGGGTGGTTCATTATGATAGGGGTGGTTCCTTATGATTTCACTTTTTTAACTTTAGTTAGTGTGTAATGTTGCTGTTAGAGCACAAACAACATCTGCAAAGTTACAATGCTCAAAGTTCAAAGCAAAGGGAGATATTTTCTTTTAAAGAATTCTGTAGGGACTAAAACGAGCTTCTTCCCGGGTTGGTGACATCACAAACCCTAAATTAAACTATACCTGTTCTATCTTCATGCAGCATATATTCTCTGGCTCTGTAGGCATCTTACAACAGTTCCCACACGAGCGATTTATAGATTATCATGACAGAATATGCTAATCAATGACTTTAAGATATCCCACATCAGCTACATAAATTAAGCAACTAACCATTCAGAAACGTCCTGTTGCATTCTACATGTTGTCACTTCTTCTTGAGTCTCTCCATCATTGTCCGACTCTGGTTTGAACATAAAAGGCTGAACAGTTTCTGACATATTCAGTGAGTCTTCTTCATGAGGTAATCGGCACTGCTAACACTATGTGCTAACACGAGCTCTTGAAACCCCGCCCTCTTCTTAGTCGCAGCAGCTCATTTGCATTTAAAGGGACACACACAAAAACAGAGCATTTTGCTCACCCTCAAAAAGTGACAAATTTAACATGCTATAAAAAATTATCTGTGGGGTATTTTGAGCTAAAACTTCACTTACACACCCTGGGGACATAAGAGACTTATTTTACAACTTGTAAAAATGGCATTATATCACCCTTTTAATTTGTGTCCCGAAGATGAATGAAGGTCTTACGGATGTGGAACGACATGAGGGTGAGTAATTAATGACAGAAATCTCATTTTTGTGTGAACTAATCCTTTAAGACTAGGAACTTAGCTTGGTACTCGTCCTGTGCCGCCAAATGCACCTAATAACTCCGATAAGAGGAGTTTTACATGCACAGGCACCACTCACATTTTCTTCATACAACATGAACAGTATAGAAAAACATACTTCAGTAATACAGATAAATTGGAAGTATAACCTCTTTAATGTCAATGTTATGTTAGGGAAAATCTTTTATACATGTATATCTAAACAGATGAACAGAATCACACCGCTCACAAATCAATATAATTGAGTCACTTCGTTCTTATTCATATTAGTTCTGCTGCTAACAAGTACTGTATATAATTATATATACCCACTTACAAAATTAGACTGAACAAATAAGACTTAATATAAAAAATAAATAATATTCAGAAGTTTTATATTGTAGTTAATGAGACAGCAGCCACTGTTAATAATTTTACTGTGCTCATCAATCGGTAAAGGCTTCTTAGAAAACCTATTAAAACATCAGAATATACTGTATGCCACACAACAATACTTGTATGAAGAGATTACTGTAGGTCTTTGTATACACTGGTTCAAACAAAATACTGTTAAAAAATAAAGATAAAACTATGCATTTTACACAAGCTTTGCTATAATGCTAGATAAATAACCCCTTTGGACTTGATTTACACAGGTGTTAAATATTCTGTTGCCACGCAGTCTCTGTCTAGGCACTTTTAACATGCACTGTGCTTCTGCACAGTTCACTGGGAGTGTTATTTTACACATGTACTAATTGCATTTTTGTTTTTTAATTTAGTAAACAGAAATGATGGAAAAGACCAGGTAGAAAGAGTGAATCTCAAGGTACCCCAAAATCAACTTCTGCCATTATTTTCATGACAATTAATCAAACCCATTTCCACTTTTCAGCACACACACACACACACACACACACACACACACACACACACACACTTACACACGCACAATAAATTAAACAAAAACATCTGTGGCATTTTACATCATAGCAATGAGAATTCTGGGGAAATTGTGCTTAAATGTCATGAAAATAATCACAAATAAACATCCTAAAAATAGGCTTCATTGTCTTTATGCAAAATATATCATTTTGATTTTGAGGTAAAACATGACTTCTTTTTTTTTTTTTTATTTACACTAATAATAATGGCTTTGTTTTAGTAAGATGGACCAGAAAAAAAAAAAAAAACCACACAAAATAGCATAAAATTATATCTTTCCACAAAAGTGTAAACACAAAGAGACATGCAAAAGAAAACAAATGCAAAACGGATTAAAAAAGTGACCTGAATACAAGCACCTCCGTTCAACATACCGAATCTCTCCGCACAGTCTAGATCTATCCAAAACTTTACATTTTCATCCATATGAATATCATATGACAGGTAGCATATTCACAGCAGTAGAAAATGTTTTCAAAAGCCTACAATCACACAGCAATGGACGCAAGGGAAAGCACTTTAAAAAGTGAGACAGTTGTTACAGTATGATACATGATGCTGTGCTCTCCAGACACATCATCACTGTACTTGGCATTATGGGTACATGTTGATCACTCAGCTGGAGAGAGATCATCCTCCTCAGCGTAAGTGCTTATGTAGCTGCCGTTGAGATGAGCTCGAGGAGATCTGTCATCACTACCCAAAGAGCCTGACCCGTCCATGTCACTGTCATACTCCTGGTCCACCTGATCGTAGCTCCTTTCCATCTGCAAAATGAAACCATGATTTAGAAAAGGGCAAACAACACTTTCCATTCAGTAAATCTGACTGAAACCAGATTGAAGTCGGCATTCCACTGGCTGCAAGGTTCGTTTAAAAAAACAGTTCAAGAATCTCATGGGTGTTAATAACCCTAAGTCATTAATTCCCACATGTAGTAACATTACTTTAAGTATACACTACTGTTCAAAAATGTGAAATCAACACTTTTAATAAGCAAGGATGCATTAAATTGATCAAAAGTGGCAGTAAAGATATTTATGTTACAAAAACAATTCCATTTTAAATAAATGCTGTTCTTTTGAACTATCTATTTTTCAAAGAATCCTGAAAAAAATGGAACAAAATATGAAGCAGCACAAGAAATAAGAACTGTTTTTTGAGCACCAAATCAGCATATCAGAATGATATCTGAAGGATCACATGATCCTGAAGGCTAGATTAATCGCTGCTAAAAAATTTGCTTGGCCATCACAGGAATAAATTACATTTTAAAATATTATAATAGAATAGAAAACAGTTAAATTGTAAATAATATTTCATAATATTACTGGTTTTACTGTATTTTTTTTTTTAAATGAACTATTAGCCAATACAAATGATTCATGTTTTAAAGGGATAGTTCACCCAATTGAAAATTCTGTCATTAATTACTCACCCTCATGTCGTTCCAAACCTGTAAGACTTTCATTCATCTTCGGAACGCAAATGAAGATCTTTTTGATGAAATCTGAGAGCTTTCTGTCTCTGGAATCCACTGCCGCTTCGATAACAGCTACGCAACTGACACTTTGACGCTTCAGAAAGTTCATAAAGAGATCGTAAAACTAATCCATATGAACTGAAGGGTTTAGTCCAACTTTTCTGAAGAGACTCGATCGCTTTATATGATGAACAGATTTAATTTAGACTTTTATTCACATTTAAACATTGATCAGCGAACATAAACAGAAGCTCAACAGAAACTGCTTGACGCTGCACGAGAACAAACCTCTTGCGGAAGCTCAAACATGCTTCGTTGGTATGTGAATATAAGCCTAAATTCAATCTGTTCATCATATAAAGCAATCGTGTCTCTTCAGAAAACCGCTTGATTCATATGGATTAGTTTTACAATCTCTTTATGAACTTTTTGGAGCATCAAAGTGTCAGTTGCATAGCTGTCTATGGAGGGTCAAAAAGCTCTCAGATTTCATCAAAAATATCTTCATTTGTGTTCCGAAGATGAACGAAAGTCCTACAGGTTTGGAATGACATGAGGGTGAGTAATTATCAATCAATGCATCAAAAAATGATTATTGAAACGCTACACCCCTAGGTATTACAAAAATAATTTTTGATGAAAAATAATGATTTTTCTGTAATTGATGCATTGAATATTTATTATCAGACTGATACTTTGATATACTAAGTAATCATGTCAGAAGTGTTTTCATCAGATGGCAAAAATGTCAAAAAGATAAATCCTGTAAGAACGGTTCACGCTTTATCAAAAAGATGCCACATTTAGAGGAAATATAAAAGCTTAGCAGTAAAAACGGTCATACTGATAGTTATCGGGGGCAGACAAGCATGAAAAAGTCTTTAAAAGTCAATCTTTGCAAGAATCAGCTGTGATCCTCTGTTTCTTATCTATAAAAACTAGAGCAGCACACTGCGATACAGCTGAGCTACATGTTGTGCAAATTATTTAATCTGAACGTGCAGTGAGCTCTTTGAGGTGCACGAGGAACAATGAGTCCTCCATCATAAGCATTAGGTTTAGAGTTTTCAAACATCACTAATATAATTGCAAAAGCATCAACGAAAACCAGTTATTGATCCATTGTGTTGAATCCAGAAGAAAGTGACAGTGGTATACAGACTTATTGACATTAGCTATTCTAACACGACGAAACCCACAACTATCTGATTACCACCACACTGTTTAACTGTTAGTTAGTAAGCCTCCAGAGTTTAGCTGTACCTGGTAATGACGTAGTTTCACAATGTGAACAAAGTGATTGTACTTACATGATGCTATAAACAAAGTATGACACAAAGATTTTCTAGGAACAACTCTGTAATATGTGTTAATTTAACGTTAATATTAAGGGCGTTACCTAACCTCAGACCAACATTTTTGCATCAATCCACCAATACAAATTATTTTTACTGAATGAAGGTCAATGCGTGTGTAAATTGAGCTACTTGTTTAAAATAAAAATCAGACACACCAGTGAGGGTTTAGATTTATGGTCAGAGTCCCTGCTTTTCCTCCTGGACGTTGAGCTCTCCATCCTTCCCCTGCTACTGTCCCATCCTTTATCTCTCTTTTTATCTTTCTTGCCTCTAAAAATGGACAGGAGAAATTAAGATTTTAATAACGAACATGATGATACACTAGTGTCAGAGCCAAACTGTCATACACAGTAAACCTTTTTGATGGTGATGGTGACCTGGCGCTTCGCTTTGGTGACCTGGATCGAGATCTACTTCTTTTTTTATGTCTGTGAGATAAAGAAGGAAAAAAAAATTAAGTGAATCTAAACACACACAATTTTTTTTTTGGGCAAATATTGTTAAAAACTTTGTCTTGTTTTCTAGTAAAAATGATCTAAACACCTTTTTTTAAAAAAATAATTCATACATTAATACAAAAATTGTATTAAAGGTGCAGTAAGCAATTTCTGAGAAACACTGTTGAAAGTGGATTGGACCGAGCACCACAACACACTTCTATCCATTCAGCAGTAAGGGGCAAGGGATTTGACTGTTACATAGCATGTTCGTGAATTTGGGGGCGGAGCTATAAAGATGGGAGTGTCATACTTTTGGGTAAGGGTGCGTTTGTTTTGGTGATTTCAAATATCAACAGCGTTTCTCAGAAATCGCTTACTGCACCTTTAAAAATTGTTTTTATAGAATATTTTGAAAAGGCAGTAAGGCTGCATTGTCCACCAAAGCATTTTTTCCTAAGGCCAGCATACTTTTTCAATGGGAGCGCATGCAGAGCGTTTCAAAACAGCAGCAGCATGACGAGGCACTGAGCCTCTATTTGACGCTGAGCACTTGCCGTTTTTTTCCGAACGCCGAGAGTTGAAAAACCTTCTGTGCGAGCGCTCCGAGACAGGGCGGACAGCAAATTATACTGTGGGATACGCGCTTTTAAACGGTCAAATAGCCTACATACAAAAATGTCAAAATACCATTTTGGTAAGTATCCTCGTAAACACAGTCGGTTATGTCTTAAATGAATGTAAACAGATGAGAAAGAAAACGCACGTGTAAGCTTTTCAAGTGACAGCAGCTTAATAAATCTGCTGCAGTCATTAATGTTAATCAAACAAAGATCACCAACCAATAATCGTGTTAAAGGGATCACCCAAAAAAATAAAATTACATTAGCTTATACACTTGCTGTATTTACATCATGTTTGCATTGTTAGTTATGGTGAAAGCATTCGAAAGAGTGCAGAAGTCGTGTTGCAATGACGAGATCACTGCATCACATGATTGACAGAATGTCATCAGACAATGCTCATCGATGCAACCTTTCATGTGATGGGAATAGATCTACATATATTGCAATAATCAACATTTTTCACGGTTCGGTAATCTTGAAAGTTGTAATTGTAAAAAGTAAAAGTATTCAAGAAGGTTCCACATTCAATACTTATTTCAAATGCAAATATGTCATCCAATCACAGCAGTGGGAGTTTACATTGAAGTCTCACAGCAGACATGCCCCTTAAAACAGAGCATTCAAATCAGAGGGCTAAAATCAGGGTAGATATTGTATCAACATTTTTATATTCAGAAACAAACTATCTGTGAAATTAGATACTAGTAATACAGATATTCCATATCACAGAAACCAAATGTTCACTGGCTAAAAACGCTTTGGTGAACACATGGCCTAAGGACCACTTTGAAGAAGCTCAAATAAGACAGTTCTATATTGTTCACAATTTTGGTCACTACATAATTCCCACATTTCCATTTGTGTAATTTCATCTTTTTGCGGAGTATATTTTATCTTCTAAAATCTGAAAAAAATTGAGAATGAGCAGGTGTTTCTTTTTTACTGGTACTGTAAATGTATTATTGTTCTCATTTCATTAGCAGATTTTTTTGCAGGTTTAACAAGGACACTTTCTTCTGACCTGCTTGTACTGCGGGAACGTCTGGAGCCAACGTAGCCTTTGGAAGGCGTCCTTCCCTTTTTGTCCCGCAACCTCTTTTCATCCCAGTCATCGCCCTTCCTAACTTTACCGTCCTTGTCCTTCCTTCGGTCCCTGTGTTTAGGAGACAACATTGATTTGATAATTTTCTTTTTTCTTTTTGGAGGGGACAAAATCTGAGAATAAAGTGGCCAGTGTGGTGGTGCAGGTTAACCTGGAATGAGATCGACTCCGGCTGTGTTTCCTTTCTCGGGAACGTGAGCGTTTCCTACGGGACCCACGTGAGTCGTTCACCCTCTGCCGTGATCTCTGGGATGGGCGTCCCCTTTAAACACCATTGATAAAATAAGTTATTTTCCCATTGCTACAGCAATGCATAAATTATTAACATTAAATTTAAGTGAAAATTATGTCTAATTATACAAACATGTGTATGATTCAATTTAGTTAGTTTGACTAAGGCTGCGTTTACACAGCAAGTCCTCATGTACAGATCTGATCTTTTGACCATATCCGAATTTCGCCCTGCCTGTTTACATTCACTTTAGACACGACTGATATCCGATATCTGTGTTTACACTTTACTATGAGACATGGTTGACCCTTGGGTTTTGAATGGCTATACTAAAATTATTCATAATTCACGTCGGGTGATAATTTGCTAGCATGGATAAGTTAAAAGCTGTCATGGATGTTTCCAGCGCAAAAATCTGACTGAACAGATATAGACCAGAAAATAACTGTAATTTTTGTTTATTTCAGTAGCACAGTAAGATTTCATTTATTTTAATGAATTTGAAGGAATTAGAGAGAGAGAGAGAGAGAGAGAGAGAGAGATTGTGGGTGTGAATTACCTTTTGTGCGTCTGTATGTAATAGTGAAGCTTGTTAGTTTACTTACAAAAACAGCGAAGTTATCACCTGATTGCTGAGAAATAGCCTATAATGTAGTGCAATTTAGTGCAAGCGTATACAGGCATGTTTGCTTCATAATACGACATTAAAAAGCTATCTTTGTGGCCAAATTTGTCACCCTCACCGTGTGATGGCTTGCAATTCCAAGGTGAATCGGATATACGTTTAAACGTAGGTCAGATGTCCAAATATCGGTTATGTATCTTATTTAAAAAGTCAGATGTGAGTAAAAAAAAAATAATTATTTTTTTGTGCCAGTGTAAAAGAACCCATCCAAAAGACACATTTGAGGATTCACTAATTCTCTCAATAGTGTAACCAACAGTGTTTGAACAGAATGTTATTTCTTTTCTTTTTTTTTAATAAATATTTGATAACATACTATAACTATAACATACTATACTTACAGTGTTTAATTTATTTTAATAAATGATACTGTTATTTTTAAAATAAATTATATTATCTATAAGTTACAAACAATAACAATCTACAATTACAAACAATATTACATAACTACATATAGTTAGATATTCCCCTTACATAACTATATATAGTTAGATATTCCCCCTTAAAAATAGGGTAACTTGTGTAGCTAATTACTTTTTGAATAAGATTGACAGTATTTTATACTGTGAGTAGTTTGTAGCTTAGCAAGCTACTCAGCTTTTATGAGTTAACAAGGCAAGTATGTTTAAGTGTGTGTAATCTACCTGTGCCTTGACCTGGATCGCTTTTTTCGTGAGTGTGACGGGGAGCGAGAGCGAGTTCTTGACCTTCTGGAATGTCTGGATCTACTGGATGAGCGATTTTTATTGTCTGGAAGACACAATCAAAACTCTCATCAATTAAAAAGAAAAACATTTTGAGAAAGCATTACTGTGTGTGAGTGTCCAGGTTTGAGAGGGCAGACCTGGCTCAATGGCAGCAGCAATGGTTGACTGAGCCTCTCGAACTTTCTTCATGACGTCCTCCAGCTCTTTGGCCGCAGCTTGTGGCGTGAGCTCTGGAGGCTTCACTATGGCATTATTGGAGTGGTTAATTCTGGAAAAAAAAAAAAAAGATTATTTTATGTTGATTACTTACTATTTAAATGCATATTACTGAATGCTAGCACACGGATGAAATAGGATGCACAATGCTGGTGAGTTGTCTTTCTCAGTGGAGAACACTCACTTGAGTGGCCTATCACCAAACATGACTCCATTAAATGTAAGTGCTCGTGCCACTGATTCCTGATCAGAAAACTCCACAAAAGCAAAACGTGTAGGTTGTGTTTCATCTCCCGCCATTCTAACAAACTTCACATCTCCCACCTGCTTGAAGAACTCGAGGAGCTGCTCTGCTGTGGTGCTCTACAGAAGAAAGACAAGTACAACATGTGCTTGAAAGACAAAAGAGAATCTTGCGTCAGTTTCATTATATCCATTTTATTTACATCAAGTTCACGGCATATTAGTAAATATTCAAAAAAGCGGAAATAAAGAGCCTAACGAGAATTTAATATTGTGAATAAAGTGTTTAACGAGTATTTAACAGGCCTATAACTGAAACTGGATGTGGTGTTCTCGCGTTGATCGGATTGGCTGGCACACCAATTTTGGCGCGTGCAGCTCATAATGTTACCATGTAACCATGGCTCCTTTCCTGTATCTTGAAACACATCTTTACTGATCAGCAGGTTGAATATGATTAGGGTTAGGGGTGGGCATTAGGAATAGAGACAAGTAATGACCCAATAAGGCAGCAGCCTTTATAAAAACTGATTTTGTCAACACTGGATGAGGCGCGACACGACTAAAGTCAACTGATGTCCCGTTCTATTTCTGACAGACTCCAAGCACTTTTTTCATTTCAGACACAGGGAACAAATGGATATGCAATGATTGCTTTGACGCATCCAGTGTAGACAGCCTCTGGCTGTTGCGGCGTAGACATGATGCAAGTATAAATAGCATCTAACACTATTTACACTTAGTGCAAAGAAAATACTTTCTTTTTTGCAATTTGCACTTGGGGTTAAAAGCTATTTGCCTCTGCCATAAATTCTAATTCATTATCACATACCTGTGAATTCAAATTGCCGACATACACCGTCCTCCTGATCTCGTCAATTTTAGAGGGATCAACATTACCCATGAGCGGAGGTTGCGAAGCGATTGCACTCAGAGCCGCCACAGACGTGTCCAAACTAGACTTCAGGACTCCCAGATTAGCTAAAGGAAGACTTCGCTGCCCCCAAATACGACACACGTTAGTGTCTTGACAATTGACAATTTGGAATTAAATATAGTACATCTGTGGCATGCAGTTTATGAGTATATGTAGGTGATATTTTTTCATCATTCAGTAAAGGCCGGAATACACTACACGATTTTTAAAATCCAAATGGATTTTAAAACACTAGGCATCATACACTTGTCGACTTTGTAAATGGTTGCAGGGAAAAACTGGGCTTAATACACTAAACCACTTTCAAGTCGTTCCAAAAACAACTCATGCAGAAACACGCACCTCGTTGTTAGGAGACGCATGACAAATTAAAACTAAATCAGCACAAAATCCTCCGACTGGATGGAATCACAATTGGAAGGGAAAAAAAACGAAATTTTGTGTCAAATCTGTGAACGCCATCTGCCCAAAATATGCAGACTTGCTATTACTTTTAGCAACTCCTCCAAACATGCAAATCAGACTTCAAAAATCTGTGCAAAAGTTGTGTAGTGTATTCCAGCCTTGATTTGTGAGAGTGTGTTTTTACGTTCTGTAGCGTAGCAGGGCTGGGAATGGGCAGAAGTCCTCCTCCACTCATCAGGCTGGCTACGGGTGCGGCAGGGGCCAAAAGCGAGAGCGCCTTTGCCTCTTCCGGGATTTTTCCTGAAGAACAAGAACAGTGGCATTAGAGTGGCCAATGGAGACATCTCCAGCTGCTTCTCCTACGACCCAAGATTCAGAGGAGAGTCCTCCAACAGCCTAGCGCTCTAACACCCACCCTGAGCATCTCCAACCCCGACCATGAACAATCAAACAAACTGAACTAGCATAGCTACTCTCCTTTTACTATCAACACAAGACATACTGTAAACAGGATGACTGTTGCACAAAAAAAACAGAGAAAAGAACATTGTGATTTGTCCTTTTCTCTCTTTTAAAAAAAAAGATCAGAACAGAACATGTAGAGAATGAGTTAACACTTTATGGTATGGGTCACCTGAACTGGAAACATTTTGGTCATGAACCATACGATATCAAGCATGGGCGCTTTTCTCCCTGGGGCGATCGTGTCGCAGTGTTGGAAAGGGTGTGCAACACAAGACAACCGTTCATGTTGGCTGCATCACACTAATAGCACATAGAACATCAGATACAGAAAAGAAGAACATTTTAAGTGTCTTTGAGAATTCCCCCCTCAAACTGTCACCCCTGAAAAGTGTTGCCTTCACAATAAAGTTAACAACAAATGTCATTTTTCCAAATACGTTTTAGCCAGTGTTGGTACAAAATATATATATACGCATGCTCTGTGCTTACAGTGATTATAGTAGTCATGGGTAAACTGTTTGTATATCTGTCTGTGATATACAGAGTGAAGAACTAAATTAAAATCTCAAATATGACGTTCAGCCACTTCAGTATTACTCTAAAGTTCCCCAAAACCATGCAATGGTGTGAGCTTTTTAATAAGAACTGTTCTAATTCATTACAGTGAACTGAACAACAGTGCCTTGCAAAAATAAGGAATTCTAAACACGCACTACTAGCAGTTCTGTCATTTTACTGAATTACAGATCCTATACTGGCACTGTTAGAAAATTTTAGGGCTGCACGCTATTGGAAAAAAAACTGACGTGATATTTTTTGCAATATAAAAAATACAGGAATTTTCACCAGATGACTTAAATTTAAACCAGCTCAATTTAAAAATGATAATAATTCTACAATGATTGGGGTGATTTTTTAGAGAAGTGTATTACATTAGCTTAGAAAATAAAAATAATTTTAAAAAGCTGAATATTATTATTATTTTTTTTTTTTTTTTTTTATGCGAACCATCCTTTTAGGGCTGAATTGGGGTGGGGGTTAACAATCTTAAAATTCAAGAATGTTCTTAAAGATTACACAAGTTTAAAATCTCTTTCCTTGAGTTTTCAAAGGCCATATTCCTGCCTTTTTGATATATTAAATAATAATTATTATGATTTAGTGATGTTTAAGAATATTACTAAATTAGAATTAATTAAGAATTGTCTATTAATTACTTATTTAATATTAATTAAGAATATTACAAAATATATTGCAATAATTTTATATGAGTATTTCATAAAATAAAACTTCTTAATACTTTTCATAAAAATTAACCAAAAATTTTATAGTACATCTGTATAATTTACAATTCTAATATTTAAATCTTCATTTCTTCATTTTTGAATGTTAAACCATCGGGCTTCAAACCATCGTGTAAATAAACAGTGTTGCGCTTCACTCTGAAATCCATAGCACATTATTTGCTTTAATTAAATCGCAACCTTTGCTATTTGATATTCGCACTAAGCCATATCGTAATGTCAATTTTATTTCAATATATCATGCAGCCCTAGAAAATATGCATGTTTCGTTTCAACTTAAAAACTGAAGCTTATTTTTCCTTTGGCAGGACAGCAATGCCAAAAACGAGGTGAAATTATCAACTAAAGATGAAATTTAATGCTGTCATTGATGCAAAAAGTATTTTAGGAATAATAAGAATAACTAAGTATTTAAGAATATTTAAGAATATTTTCTTGACATATCTGACAATTACTTTTATGCTTTGAAATACGAAGAAAAATTTGTATTTCAGTAAGCATAATTCAGTAAAAACAGAAAATTGATGTCTGACTACTTTTGTGAGGCACTGTGTGGTTATATTGATGAAAAAATATATTATTTTCCAAAGTAAAACCCTGAGCAGATCAGTGGAGAGGAGCGAGAGAAAGAGAGAGAGGAGGAGATCTTAATGCATTAGACATCAGTAACAGCTGCCCTTGTACCGTTCAAACTTCCCTCCAATACTGGGCGTCAAGTCAACCTGGACAGCTTTCAAAGACAGGCAAAGGGTGCAACTGTGGGATTGGGGACGAGGGACAAGGGGACAGGAAAAGAAAAAAAAAAGAAAAAAAGAAAAACAACACAATGAATATGCAACTCTTCTAAGAGGCAAAAAAGGGACAACATGAGAGAGAAATAAAAAAAAAAAAGGAAATGAAAATAAAATAAAATAAAATAAAAAGAGACAAGGTGTCCATCTCGGAAGGTTCAGCGGCTACGCTCCTGGTCACATTCCCCCCTTGAAGGCAGCGTGGGCCCCGGCGGGTATAGTGGCTTGGAAAACAAAGCCTTGAGTCAGGCTAGTGTAGTAGTGTAGCCTGGGTCACTCTAGTCATCTGATATGCACACATAATCAACACAGAAAAAACATACAGAAACCAAATTAATCAACGTAGTAAGCCATCCAAAACCAAGTCACGAGGACAAGCATTTCAGGCAAGAGGGAAGCTCTCTTAGATACCATGTTTTTCATAAATACGGATGTTTACAGTGAAAGAAACAAGTGGTTAGCCAGTGGTTGCACAGTAGACTTGAGAAGACCTCACTCTTTCACCTCATACCCTGTAGTCTACTCTGCTTACGAATGCATGTTGCATAATCTACACTTTGCATGAAAAGGGTACAAAAATAGGGCTTGAAACTACTTAAAATGAAGTGATTGAATGTTTCTTGGTCAGTGAAACTAGACACTTAGCCATCTTCTTCAGGAAGGAAAACTAAATTTTTTATTTTCTATTCATTTTGTATGCGGTTGTGGCACATGTCTAGTTTAAAACTTTGATTAGTGTTATTTTATGTTTGCCAATAAACAATAGCTAAACAAATTAAGCAAATAAAATGTATACAAATACTAAATTACACCATCATCACACAATTGTGGCCAGCTAGTTTTGATCTGTTATTTTGAGTTATAATGTAAATGTAAATGAATATATAATAATCTTAATAATCTATAATAATCTTAATAAAATATAAATACATAACATACTTCCCATTAATTCAATGTTTTTTTTTTTTGACTGAAGAATTGAGCTTAACTAATATAGGCAACAATATGACTAAAAACTTGTGTACAGACATTAGAGGTGCTGGACATTTTGTGCAATTTTTTATGTTAGATAACACCCAATACATCTCACTCAACAGAATAAAGGCTTTGCGGCATTATAGTGTTAAAAAATTTGAGGGACAAAAATTTAAAAGGGTTAAAAAATTAAAAAGGGACACCAAATCTGTACCTTATTAATTGAACTTGACAGAGTTCCTGTGAGCTAAACCACTGGAAACCCACCTCCCAGAATGCTTTAAATGTCTCCCTATTCAACACACTTAAGAAGCTGAATCAGGTTTTAATTAGCGAGACATCTAGAACATTCTGGTAGGTTGGTCCTTAGTACTGGAGTTGAGAAACACTGAGCTAAAGCATCTAATGTTTTAGCAAACGAAACCTCTCACAATTCACATATAGCAAGCAACTCAATTTCAAAATTCAAAGCTATATTCACCAGGCAAACAAGTATGGACAATTAATAATAGCTTCAAACAATTAAGCAGTTACCTATCATTATTTTTATGAACGCATACTTCTAAACCAAGGGCCACTAAAAGGATGGGGTATAACAATTCACTCTTAACAGAACCTGTTTTTTTTTTGTTTTTTTTCCCAATTTTTCAAAAGTTACAGAATTAACAAAACCATGAAATTCAAAAAAAAAAAAAAAAAAAAAAGTGTCAAAAATATTTGGTAAAATGCAATGAATTATTAGTTACACACAAAAGACTAGGAGTGTTACTTAAAGAAATAATCAAATATGTTCATTAAAAATGTAAATAAATACATTTTCAAACTGTCAAAAAATACACATTTTAAACAGTTCTTTCAAGACATTTCATGGGAAGTCATGGTGTCTCTTACTTTCAACTGATTGGATTTATTAGTTGATTTATTGTAATATTAACATTCAAAAGTTTTGGGGTCTGCAAGTTTTTTTTTCCTCGAAAGAAAGAAAAAATGTATTCAGCAAAGATGCATTAAATTGATAAAAAATGACATTTATATATTTATATATTTATATACATATAATTTTATATATATATATATATATATATATATATATATATATACATATACATATACATATAATTTATATATATATATATATATAAAAATATAAATGTTCTCTATAAATGTTCTCGTGCTTGAATTTTCTATTCAAAGAATCATAAAAAAAACCCTATTATGTTAAAACCCTATTATGTTAAACCCCTATTTAAAAGGCAAAAAAACAAAGTTTAGCAAAACACTGAAAGTGTGTTCACAAGTCCTGATGCTGATGCTGAACACAACGTATGATCTTAATCACCTCCATCATTTCCACATCCTTCAGCTCAACTGATAAACAAGAAAGCTGGTGTCAATCCACCCACCTCCACTGAACTCACAAAATAAAACAGAGCTGATAGAAGTGATACCTCAGCACATAGACTCATGGTTATCATACAAATCTGGGACACAAAAACACACAAAATAATGTCAGGAAGCCAATTATGGTTTGTTCTTCTCAAAAGTTTGATTTGCAGTCAGATAGTCAGTGTCATTCTATAATCAGGCACACAAATGTAACACGCATGCAATCATACTAACCTTCAGCGCAGGGCACAACAATCAAAGCTCTGTCAATAAAAACAGTGTTGGTTAAATGTTGTGCCACACCAACACTGGAAGGCTCTCGATACTTTATGTAACAAACTTTGGATGAAAAGGAAAGAGGTGCATTGCTGAAAGAGAAGAAAAACAAGTTATTTAATTTCATTTTTTTGTTAAATAATATGTTGCAAATGATTGTTGTTTTTTCTGGTCAGTTATGAAAAGGTATATAAAGATATAATCTTTGTAAAGTCAGCAGCACTGTGTCTGTAAGGCTGATCTTAAAGGGTTAGTTCACCCATAAATGAAAATTCTGTCATTATCATTTACTCACCCTTATGTTTTTCCAAACCTGTATGAGTTCCTTTCTTCTGTTGAAGTAAAAGGAAGATATTTTGAAGATTGCTGGTAACCAGACATTTGACGGCAGCCATTGATTTGGGAAAAAAAAAAAACTATGGAAGTCTATGGCTACCGTCAAATGTTTGGTTACCAACATTCTTCAAAATTTCTTCTTATGTGTTCAACAAAAGAAAGAAACTAATTTTTGGGTGAACTATGTGGAGTTAAAATGCTATGTAACAGCTATGCACAGTACTGTAATAAATTAATGTAGAGGATTTCCTCTGTGGTTCAGTTGACATCCAAAGGAACTAAACGGTTCTTAATGAAACTCAAAAGAAGTTTCTTTTTTTTTTTTTTGCATATACATAAATCTACTTTTAAGGCAGTGAAATGCTCTCGAAAATGGGGTTATTATGGTTCTGATTTTTTTTAAATCTAGTTTTTATGTTAGTTTTATTTTACTTTCAATTCAGTTTCATTATTACTACAGTTTCAGTTTACTTTTTAGTACGTTTATGCAGTATTACATGAGCGTTGCTGTTATCAGCACGTGCAGATATCCAGAACATCATGATCATGAGAGTGTTTTTGAATGAATCAGCTAACTGCAACGATTCAATAACTTGCAATAGAAAATACTGTCACAATATTATAATCAGTTTAGTTTTTACAATTATGCTAAAGAGTTCTTTTTTATTTTTAATGAAAGTCTTCATTTCTCTGTTTTGAGTTTACAACATTAACACTATTCAAAAGTCTGTCAATTCACCTTTTAGAACTTAATCTGTTCTGTACACACACACAGTTCAGTAATTTATGGGAATGACAACCACATTTTACAACCAAATTAACAAAAAAAATTCAGGTAGCAACAACAGCATTTACAAAAATTCTATGCAGCGCGTACGGAAAGTAGGGCTGCAACAACTAATCGATAACATCGATAATAATCGATAATGAAAATCATCGACAACAAATGTGATTATCAATTAGTCGTGTCTACCCACCATGCACAAAGAACTTCCTGCAGTCGCGTTAAATTACAGCACTGAATAATGCATTTCTATGGACAAAATGCATCTAAAAATAGTGGAGGAAACAGAGTGAGCTGCTGCGGGTAAGGTATGTGATCCTTCTGTAGGTGGATATAAGTATATATCTATAAGTGTTACAAATTCATGCAAGTATTTCCATTTTGCACGAAGGCTCGCCCTGACAGTCTGCGTTAAAACTTCAGACTCTACTGAATGCAAAAATATTTATTTTGATCAAATAACTGTTGTTGAAAGTTAAATTTAGGTTTAAAAGTCAACATGTAATTCAAGTATTTTATGAGAGTGGTAACTGTAAAGCGATAACAGTATGTAACTGAATATAAATGTAAGACGTAAGTCGGCCACGTCAGGCTAATTAACAATTCCAAGCTTGACATATTACTGAAATGTTGAAAGTTTATCATAACATTTACTTAACAGATGCCATAAGGATTTTAGGATATAAACATTTTTTATAATATAGAAATTTCATTAGTCACCAATGTCAATATCACAAAAAACTACTAGCCTAAATAAATAAAACTCAAGCTCACTGAAGACAAGTAAACAGTTAAGCCATGCACACACTTAATGACTGTAAGGCCGATTATGAATGTAAATTGATACTTATGACTGAATACTCAAATGTGTCCAGTCAGAGCCAGTTGCGTTCAGTCAGCGATTACAGTCGGTGTTCAAATTCCGTGTTTATGTATTTAAATCTGCTTCAGTCGAAGGAAACAATTGCTGTGTTGAGTACAGTCTTAGAATGTTTTAGCTAGTCGTTAAATGTGTGCCCGGCGTTAGGTAAGAATAAGAAACTAATTACAAGTAATAGGACAAAAAAACTACATGAGAACAAATAAATAATAAATGTTATAAGCATTGTATAAATTAATCAAATGTATAAAACACAGTATAGTCTTCATTGTGTAAATTAAATATTTACCCGTATTAAAGTTACAAAAGTGGAATAGTCAAGAGCAGTGAGAGATTTTCTCTCTTTTGTTGTTTGATTAATATGAATGACAGACAGAAGAAAAATTAAACAGCTGTTGCTTTAAGAGCTGCCCAGGTCCATTATACTGTAACAAGTGCGCTTAAATGACTGTGTTTATGAGGATACTTGCAAAGATGGGCATTTTGACACATACACAATACATGTATATTTAACCGTTCAAGGCCAATAAAGCACCAAATATAACTCATGCACTCTGTGAGCAGCGGATGTGTCTGTGTCTCTCATACAGCGCTCAGAAACAATCTCTTGCGCATATGGAAAAATTAGTTGTCTTTTGCTGCTGACTGCGATTCAAAGGCTTAAAATCACTTGTTTTAAACAGCAATGCTTAAAAGCGCATGCACATTATAAGTTTTCGTGACCACGCAGCACAGCAACCTCACGTGAATAAGTAACTTAAGAAGGCGCAAGTCTTTTGATGTCATCCACCGTGACTGCCCTGCAACCCCCCTCCCCATACACACACTTTCAAAAACTCATCGGATCTAGACAAAAACACAATAATGACCTATTTTGGATCAAAAGCGGCAAGTTCAAGGGAGTGTGCTAAAGTGTTCTTTCAGTGCAACTTGCATGTTGCTGTTCTCTTATTAGTGCAAGATTTCTCTGCTTTGCCGAATCATGGGTAATGTGTCACTCTTAAAAAAAAGATGTTTGTTGTCACAATTCTATTTATGCTAAATGGTTAGCACGAGCACCGATGGTGTGAGGACCCTATTGTAATTGCTCAGTCAATTATTCTTCTTCTCCAAAATGAATCGCATTTTTGATGGTCTAAACGTGCTCGAAAACTCATGAAACTTTGCACACGCATCAGAAGTGGTGAAAATTTACGTCTGATATGGGTTTCAGAATTAGGTGTGGCAAAATGGCTCGATAGCGCCACCTACAAAATTTTAATTAAGCGCCCTTCGCGCTACGTTTCACGTACAGGTATGACATTCGGTAGACATATGTAACATCCCAATACTTACAAAAAAGCCCCTGGGTGCAAAATCTGAAAACCCAACAGGAAGTGAGATATTTTAAATTTTCTCTGCAAAATTTTGAAGGTTTTTGCCATTTCCACACGTTCTACTTTAACGAACTCCTCCTAGAGCTTTAATCAGATCAACATCATATTTAGTCGGCCTAATCTAAAGGCCTTTGAGATGTTAAATTGTGAAGATCTAGAGTTTTCGCCGAAGGGCGTGTCCGTGGCGGCCTGACAAATTTCGATGTTTCACCATGAAGGAGGAAGCTGTTGTAATTCAGGCATACAATGTCCGATCTGCTCCAAAATTCACATGTGTGATAAGAGTCCTGGCCTAAAGACATCTATCTGCCAATATTCTGTTAGTCATAGCGCCACCTGCTGGCAACAGGAAATGGCATGCTTTACACTGTAATTCACTCCCAGAAACATTTCAATATGCCACAAAGTACCAAACATACTAGAAACACGTTGCATGCAACACTTGGCTGAGTGCTAATGTATGCAATTAACGCCACGAAAAAGGAAGTTGTTGTAACTCAGGCATACAATGTCCGATCTGCTCCAAACTTCACATGTGTGATGAGAGTCCTGGCCTGAAGACATCTACATTGCAATATTCAGTTACAGTCAAAGCGCCACCTGTTGGCAGCAGGAAGTGTGGCACTTTGAAATGACTTTCACATATTTCCCTATACTCGCTTACATGCATGTCACCCACTGTTCACTGATTTCCTAAGGCCAATGGGTGGCGTTGAGCCCGGGTGCGAGGGCCTTTTCATCGCTGCTTGCAGCTTTAATTTGTGTTTGATTTCTTTATCTATTTAATCATGTTTAGCATGAATTTCTATTTATTAGTGTATTCAACTAATAAATGTTGTATTAGCATTAGTCATTTCTGCTACAATTTCCTATGTCAATAAAAAATAAAAGATAATAAAAGATATTATAAGACCAGGCAGATAGATGGGTTAACAAGCATGATATTAATAAAATTTAATATCAATGAAAATATATAATTATTAAAAAGGTTCTTCATAACACCATTAAGTCTATTTAACACTTTCAAAGCATGGATTTTTATGGAACCTTATAAAAGGGGTTCTATTATGCGCCAAAAGTACTATTCTACTATTGTTACAAGCCAAGGAATCTTAATCTGACACTGTAGCCATTTTTCTTAAAGGGTTAGTTCACCCAAAAATGAAAATAATGTCATTTATTACTCACCCTTATGCCGTTCCACACCCGTAAGACCTTTGTTCATTTTCGGAACACAAATTAAGATATTTTTGTTGAAATCTGATGGCTCAGTGAGGCCTGCATAGCCAGCAATGACATTTCCTCTCTCAAGATCCATTAAAGTACTAAAAACATATTTAAATCAGTTAATGTGAGTACAGTGGTTCAATATTCAATATTAATATTAATTATAAAGCGACGAGAATATTTTGGTGCGCCAAAAAAAACAAAATAACGACTTATATAGTCAGTGCTTCCCACAGGTTTGAAATATACTTGCGGTGGTAGCCGGGTGGAAAATCCTCCTATTACCCATGGCACAAAAAACTACTACATGCGAAAAACAACAAATAATATGTGATTTTTAACAGTATCTTTATTTATTCAAATTAATTTTAATTACATAGCCTACTATTACATTTGATTACATACTAATATTATGCATTGTTATGCACTGTAAATTATGCAAAATTACAGCATTTAAATGAAGTTCTCCTTGCTTTTTTATGTAGTGTCTCTCAGTGAATGGGACAGATTTTACTAGTAAAATTTATATAATGAATAATATACATGTCAAATAATGTTCTTAGTCTTTTCTTCCTGTGGGGGAGACTACAATAAATTACTATAAATTAAATGGAAATCAAATTAAATACAATTTATTGTGTAACCAAAATACTAATAATGCCCAGAAGGAAAAAAAACTTAGCGTGTGACTTTTAATTATAAACAAGCTCGAAATACACAGGGACTCTTATTTTGAAATGTCTATACAATTGCGGGCTGATCCTTCAGATGAGAGAGATAAAACGTGCACTCTTACAACCGTCTAAACATACTATATAAAGGCCATAAAGTAGACATTGTCTTAATTCATCAACTAAAGTTCATTAGCAATCGCTTGGCATAAATGTGTGCTATGTCAGCGGGAGTAAACAGTTCTCGCGCAAAGAACAAGCAGGTACGAAATGCGTAGGGAGATTTTCCACTACTTAATCGATCGCAGATGGTTTCATTATCTTGGGCGGATACAAAATTATAAGAGGATAAAAATAATAAAAGCATAAATGTATCTCCAAATATACTTGGGCCGCCGTTAATACACCTGGGCGGCCCGCCCAAGTAAAGTCTATGTGTGGGAAGCACTGATAGTGATGGCCGATTTCAAAACACTGCTTCAGGAAGCTTCGGAGCGTTATGAATCTTTTGTGTCGAATCATGTTTCGGATCGTGTTTCAAACCGCCAAACTGCTGAAATCACGTGACTTTGGCGCTCCGAACCGCTGATTCGACACAAAAGATTCATAACACTCCGAAGCTTCCTGAAGCAGTGTTTTGAAATTGGCCATCACTATATAAGTTGTTTTTTTTTTGTTTTTTTTTTGGTGCACAAAAAATATTCTTGTCGCTTTATAATATTAATATTGAACCACTGTACTCACATGAACTGATTTAAATATGTTTTTAGTACATTTATGGATCTTGAGAGAGGTAATGTCATTGCTGGCTATGCAGGCCACACTGAGCCATCGGATTTCAACAAAAATATCTTAATTTGTGTTCCGAAGATTAAAGAAGGTCTTACGGGTGTGGAACGGCATGAGGGTGAGTAATAAATGACATTATTTTCATTTTTGGGTGAACTAACCCTTTAAGAGTGTAGATTTTCACCAATCTGATAACATGATTATTTGAAAAAAATTGTTGAAATGTTGTGAAAACATACATCATATACCAAGTTAACATTCAAAATCAATTCCCCTATATATGGAAAAAATTACGGAACCAGACTGTTGAACGCAAGCATACGTGTAGTTCAGTAATTGAGCATTGCGTGGGTTTATGGTAGTGCAACAAGTTTAATGACAGATACACACACAACATTAGATGATTTCAAATTGCACATAATCAAGCTCTAACAGCGTGGAGGGTTCACACAGTTTATATCACTTGACATTGTCATTGCTATGTGAGCTGTTGGTGTGTGTGATATTTGTAAGATATCATACTTGTCTTCTGATAGTGTGTGTACGCATGGTGTTGGATGTGCGTACAGTGTGTGTGTTATTAGCCGTGTTTGAAGTGTTATGGTGTGTTTATAGTGATGATACTGGTTGCGCAGGTGCGTTTAAAATGTCGTGTGTACGTATGTATGTGTTTAATGTGTGCTTGTGTACGTGTGATATTGTGTTATCACTATGAAGTGGTCAGCAGTGTGTTTGAGATGTGTATGTCAGAAATGTATGATGTGTAAGTGTGCGTATGTTTTGTTTTGACTCTCTCGGACGTGTGTGTGTGTGTGTGTGTGTGTGTTATGTATGTATGATGTATATGTGGTGTTGTTGTTGTGACTCACTCAGGCGGGTAGAGTCGCAGCTCCTCGATGTCCCCCAGGAAGCCGAACAGAGTTCTCATCTGATCACTGCTCACCGCCGACGACAGATTAGTGATTTGAATCACGTTCGTTCCAGGCATCCCGTTCATTTCAGAATGGACAGAGGTTCAATACTCTGAAAATTAAATAATGCACCCGAGTGGTCAGCTCTCGGATAGGCGCTGACCTGCGGGAAAACTCGTTAGCAGGGAGCGCTGCGGACAGCAGCCAGGGGATGAGCTCTGCTTACACAACAGCGCCGCCCGCTGGTCTGGAGGTCAGGCTACAGGACAAAATGCAGTAATGCAACCGGTGAACAAGTAAAAGGGATTATTGGAATAAACAATCCCGGTTACTTAACAGCTCCGATAAAGATTAAAAATGGAATTTCATTTCCAAATTATGACATAATTTCGTGAGAAAAAATTAAAAAACAATTCTTATTTTAATATTTAATAACATTTTAATAAATTTAAAAAATTAATATATTAATAAAATTAATAAATTTTACTCCCATGAGCAGGAAACTAAACTGTTATTCTGTACGCTTTTTTTGTAATTGGAAAGTTTTTGTTTCAGAAGCATTTTTTATTCATATAATAAGTAGGTCTATCACTTGTCATTAACAAAAATTGCAATAGGCAGGCTTTATAACAGGGATGAGCAAACTCGGTCCTGGAGGGTCACTGTCCTGCAGAGTTTAACTCCAACCAGCTGATGAAACTCACCTGCCTGTAGATCTAGTGAAATGGGTGGATTTACAATTCTTCTTCTTGTATTATATATAACGAATTCGAAATCATAGTTAAAACCAGTGGTATTCTTAAAAACAGTGTATCTATTTTGGTACTTACGTTACAGGCAATTTCTGTATTTGGTATCTGAGAGGTGTCTGAGGGTCTGACCCAGGTCAGGAATGCAGTAACAATGTTTACTCATTTAGCCCGGCTTCCAGAGAATAAATATGTACTTGTTTTGTAATTAATTAATTTGCTCATACAACCAAATTATTCGAGTTATATTTTGTAGAAAGAGAATTGTCAGTTTGAACTTTATTCTTCATTCTAATAATGTCAGTTTGAACTTTATTCTCTTTATTCTGCTCTTCTCATGATAGCTGTATGAGACTTGTAAAAGACAACTGTGTCTAAGGTCATGAAGGTCAACGATGCCAATAACGCATATGCTTACTTAGTATGTGTAATTCTTTTTAGGACTTGTAGCACAATTTGTCGCTATTGAGCGAATATGGGTAGAACTCTTTACTGCCCTACTACTTCAGTAATCCCTTAAAAGGTATGAATGGTTAGATGCTTAATTTATGTAGCTGATGTGGGATATCTTTCAAAGTCATTGATTAGCATATTCTGTCATGATAATCTATAAATCGCTCGTGTGGGAACTGTTGTAAGATGCCTACAGAGCCAGAGAATATATGTTGCATGAAAATAGAACAGGTATAGTTTAGTTTAATTACGGTTATATAACTTATGTTGGCATCTTGCTTTTATGACATGCTATTACATTTGTGTTATGTACTGTATTGTAACATGGCCTCACCCCTTTGTTGCGTGTTCTCAAGGGCAGGGTTTATGTAAATTTTAGGGTTAGTGATGTCACAAACCCGGGAAGAAGCTCGTTGTAGTCCCTACCAGCCATTTGTTGTAGTTCTTAAACAGAGAATTCTTTAAAAGAAAATATCTCCCTTTGCTTTGAACTTTAAGCATCGTAACTTTGCAGATGTTGTTTTTGCTCTAACAGCAACATTATACACTAACTGAAGTTAAAAAAGTGAAATCATAATGAACTACCCCTTTAAAATAACAACAAATGGAGTCATATTAATAATATTGGAGTCAGATAAACAATTGAATTATGCACGTCATCCTTCAACTGCTTTTTGTTCCAAGTACTGGTTCAAAATAGCAGCGTAGGCTTCCAGCCACATGACAGTGAATCATGTGTAGAAGTTTGTATCAGTGCTGTGCCCTCTGTGAATGTAGTTTTCATGTTCTGTTCCAGTGAAGTCCTGACAAAAACTCAGCCTTAAAGGGAAAAGATATTGCCTTTGTTTTATCTAATTGTGCTTGCAGGGGTTGTTTATTATTTTTAGAGGCATGTGACCATGCCAAAGGAATAATCTCTAGGAAACTTCATCGTCCCAGATAAGAAGAGTCCCTTCCGGAATTTATTACTCACCTGTGACCCTTACCAAATAAAGAGTGTGTCAGATATAATGTCTTTCAATTAACCTCATTTGTGTAAAGAACAGAATACCATATTCGGATGCTGCTAGAATTATGTGTACTGCTTACTACCAGAACCTGTAGAAATGACATCAACTGATTATCCATTTGACTTTAAGTACTATTGATTCTGTATTCTAAGTTAGTTTGAGTCCTAGTAATACTGAAGAAATTAGCTGTGTTTGAAATTGCCCCCTACACCCTCATTCATTATTTCGTACATTACTCCACTAATATAGCGGTTTGGAAATGGATGGATGGGTGATTAAGCTGCAGGCGCCATCTTCTGGCGAGATGCGAGAATTCATTCAGCATGATCATCACAGTGCATTATGGGTATTCTCTAGCTGTTGAGTGTGCAAGTACATCAGTTGTACACTTGTTATGTGATTGAGTGAGTGCCTTTAATATTAATTATTTACAGTGACGTTCACCCAGTAGGCCTTACTTAGTGGCTTAAAGGAATACCTAATTGACACCTCATGGAACAAGATGCTGAAAACTTGTAGAGCCAACCAAACAGAATGCAAGAGTTCATGCAGTGTTTTGGAAAGAACATGTCTTGTGTGAATTACATGTGCATGTTTTTCTGTGTTCACAATGGAAAGCAACAAAAGCAGCCAATCATGGTGTAATCCGCAGACTTCATGGTTAGACATAGGCTATTAGTGAGTTTACATGTGTTATTAAAGGGTTAGTTCACCCAAACATGAAAATTTTGTCAATAATTATTCACCCTCATGTCGTTCCACACCTGTAAGATATTCGTTCATCTTCGGAACACAAATGAAGATATTTTTGATGAAATCCGAGAGGTTTTTTTTATCCTCTATAGACAGCAATTTAACCACTACTTTCAAGGTCCAGAAAGGTAGTAAAGATATTTTTTGTGCGCAAAAACAAAACAAAAATAATGACTTTATTCAACAATATCTTCACTTCTGTGTCATTCTCCTACGTTGTTTACTTTCAGCGCTTCCAGGTTCTACATCAGAATGCCAACTCATTATTGGCTGCTTATGTGAACAGCGTCGGCCAATACTGAGATAAAACAAGACTAAACTGCCAATACATTCTGACATCGAACCTGGAAAAGCTGAACATAAAGCACAAAAAGTATTCTCGTCACTTCATAAAATTAAGATTGAACCACTGCCGTCACATGGACTATTTTAACAATGTCTTTAGTACTTTTCTGGACCTTGAAAGTGGTGGTTAAATTGCTGTCTATGGGGTTCCAAAGATGAATGGTCTTACGGGTGTGGAATGACATGAGAGTAAGTATTACAGAATTTTATTTATTTTATTTTTTTCATTTGATGATGTCACAAAGGATGAAGTCCCTTTTTTTTGGCCATTCACTCTGGTCCAAATTTCAATGGAAAAACCACGCAAAACCATATATTCATATTTAATAAATGATTTGAATATGATAGTCAAATGATTTTATTGCTCATAGATAGACAGACAGATAGATAGCAGTCTATTATGAAAAGTTTAAAAAAAATGGTTTGATTGAATGATTTAATGAATCACACATAAATACTTCACTTGTTTCATTAGCCTACTAGATGAATCAGCATTTTTTGAACAAATCTCTTGAATGAATGATTCATTGACAAATAGCCCTACATTTTTTAACAGTCACTTGTTGCAGTCTGGTAGTGTAATGATGAAATCGATACAATTGTTGAAGCTCCACGTTACTTTCAAAAGGTGATTTACCCTATTTTGATACTGTAGACATCAATGTTTATATCCGAACTATAGGCTAAACTTTTATGCCAGTACATCTATGATAATATGAATATTTGTAGCACAAAAATAATAAAGATGACAGACAGATAGACAGATAGACAGACAGACAGACAGACAGAC